>NC_092593.1:18047500-18347500 GCF_047663525.1 Anas platyrhynchos | reverse complement strand
AGCAATCAGAACTGTAGCTGAGAACCAAGATCAAGGCAGAGCAGATGCATGACAGTGGTGGTGGGAATCTAGGCTTGATAGTTACAGCTGCTTTCATAGTCTACGTAGCTGAAAGTTCACATCTGAGGTGAGAAGTACTGGTCTTATAATTTTGTATACTTTGAATTTCTCAGTATAGTATAGTGTAGTTTGTTTGTTTTTGTTTTTTTTTTTTTGTTTTGTATTGTTTTTAAGAAAATAACATACATATTTGACCAATCTTTTAGAAATTTCATTAAAATATCATTTTAAAAGCAGAATTCCAGCCACTGCTAGTCACAAGAAGCTGTTGGACCTCCAATATTTCCTTAAATGACCCATTTAAGGTTCCTCACTAACCTCCAGGTATAATACAGCTTTTTTTTTTTCATTTCTGCTTTTCTTAATTTCTTTCATTTTGTAATCCCAGTGAAATCTTATCAGTAAACATCACCACAAAGAATACCAAAATGAGTAAAAAAAAAAAAAAAAAAAGTCCAAGTAAATATTACAAAGGGGAGATCTTGTTGTCTTTTTCTGTTTCATCAACCACACTCTAGTTACAGATTTCATTATACCTACTCTTGATAATGTCCCCTATTATAGCACTGAAATGTTATCCAGGGGGGAAAAAAAATGAAAGAAAGAAAAAAAAAATATACATATATTCCAGCTTCATTGTTAACAAAGAAGAGATGTATCATCAAAACCTAAAAATGGTAATTAAATGTCAACATTATTAACTATGTTTTTGCTGATAATTAAGTGGAAATTACAAGAAGAAAGCTTAGGCCAGAAATCAGAGCTGCCTTCAGTACTTCCCTGCTTACTGAAAGTTCTTGCTTTCCCATTCTTGTTCTTTCTTAGTATCACAAAGTCAATAAAAATAATTTCTTTTATATTCTGACATGACCTCATTTAAATTCCTGATTTGCCACACGAGACTGCAGTAGAAAACAAAGTCATGCCTAAAAATGTTCATCTCAGAAAAACACATAGAATCATAGAATCATAGAATCATAGAATATCCTGAGTTGGAAGGGACCCTTAAGGATCATCAAGTCCAACTCTTGACACCGCACAGGTCTACCCAAAAGTTCAGACCATGTGACTAAGTGCACAGTCCAATCTCTTCTTAAATTCAGTCAGGCTCGGTGCAGTGACCACTTCCCTGGGGAGCCTGTTCCAGTGTGCAACCACTCTCTCTGTGAAGAACTTCCTCCTGATGTCAAGCCTAATCTTCCCCTGCTTCAGCTTAACCCCATTCCCGCGGGTCCTGTCGCTGGTGTTAATGGAGAAAAGGTCTCCTGCCTCTCAACACCCCCTTACGAGGAAGTTGTAGACTGCAATGAGGTCTCCCCTCAGCCTCCTCTTCTCCAGGCTGAACAGGCCCAGTGCCCTCAGCCGTTCCTCGTACGTCTTCCCCTCCAGGCCTTTCACCATCTTCGTAGCCCTCCTCTGGACACTCTCCAACAGTTTCATGTCCTTTTTATACTGTGGTGCCCAGAACTGCACACAGTACTCGAGGTGAGGCCGCACCAGCGCAGAGTAGAGCGGGACAATCACCTCCCTCGACCTACTAGCGATGCCGTGCTTGATGCACCCCAGGACACGGTTGGCCCTCCTGGCTGCCAGGGCACACTGCTGGCTCATATTCAACTTGTTGTCTACCACAACCCCCAGATCCCTCTCTTCTAGGCTGCTCTCCAGCGTCTCATCGCCCAGTCTGTACGTGCAGCCAGGGTTTCCCCGTCCCAGGTGCAACACAACAGTTTCCTTCAGATACTGTGGAATTATTACAATACCCAAATACACCAGTCCTTAGCATTATCAGATCATGAATTGTTGGCCTCTTTAAAGCAAATACACTGGACTAGACTGTAACTGATTGTTTCTGCACCTAGAATCTCTCCTAATGACCTGAGGGCTGGATAGCAATGCCTACAAATACTCGGCTTGTGTACCTACAGCTTTCACAGAATTAAACTGCTACATTTAATTTTTGCAATGCTAAAAATCCTAGTCTTTAGGTGTAAGCCCACAGCTGGTGGGGACATATCATACCACTGATAAGTAGTATCAGCTGGATTTGAGTTTCTACATACAAAGCAAGCTATAGGAAAAAAATAAATAAATAAAATTATAAGATACCCTGTGGATTACAGTGTACATGCCTACACCGTAATCCACAGGATAAGGGGCAAAGA
This sequence comes from Anas platyrhynchos, assembly GCF_047663525.1. Classification (NCBI taxonomy): domain Eukaryota; kingdom Metazoa; phylum Chordata; class Aves; order Anseriformes; family Anatidae; genus Anas; species Anas platyrhynchos. The sequence goes on along the minus strand of NC_092593.1, from coordinate 18,345,275 downwards.
TGACTTCAGACCAAGGATAGATATGTATAACTTTTTTTCTTCTTCTTAGACCTAGGTTACTTGAAAAACAGTTAATCATCATGTAAATATGCTTCATCACTAACACATGTTTTAAAGCATTTATTCCCAGATGTTCTCAGACTTCAGAGATGGTGCCTTTGTAAGAATATTTATTTCTTAAGAGCATTCTCTGCTGCTTTTCATTGAAATCAATGCAAGTGTGTCTCTGAAAATAGCTTGCAAATTTCCTCCTTTCAAAACTCATTTGTACCAATCTGCTTTACTCCTTCCTCTCTGGAAAAAAAATGCTAGATAATCTCATTAGTATTTTGTATGTTTATGGCTATTGTACAGGAAAGCTTTTCTTTTCATAGTTTCAGAAGACTATAAGTCTCAGAGTTCATAAATCCTATTGTCACAGTATTTAAGGTAAAACACTTCTGCTGCTTTATCTACTTGCTTGAAAAAATGCTTTCAGTTTACAAATGAGAATGGAAGGAAACCTTAAGTGCAGGTCATTTTTAACAATGATTATAAAAGAAAGGAAAATGTGATCCTTTTTTCCATAGTAAATGTATAACATCATTTCTGCTTGATAAAGCATAACAAAAATCAACACCAAAGTCCATCAAAAAGAAATGACACTTCCCAAAAGGATTATTTCTGAAGCCCATTTGTATCCCTTAGACAACATAACATGTTATGTGAGAGAATAACAGCCCTGAAGTACAAAACAAGGTATCTATAAATCAATGTCTGAGCCTTGCCTGTGGATTAATGGAGCAGCTCACAAGCTGGTGTGAAAAGACACCCTATGTAGAACGTCAATCCTGACCCAGTCTGTATTGGTCCACAGTTTACAGGATCATTAGTGCTTCTGTAAGTTACACTGATTGCCTATAGCAACAAGAATATGAGGTGGCACAGAAGTGGCTTTAGTGCTTTTAATCACAGATTCTCAAAGAAAAGTTTTGAAAAGGGATAGGGTTTGAGCACTGTTTTTGGGTGACCATAAAGCTGTATAAAGACGTAGTTTCTCTCTTTCTCCAAACCAGGAAATCCATTCTCCCATGATATAAGCAGAAATGGGGTCTAAAGAGCTGCTCTCAAATACCAAAATGTTAATTAAAAACTGCTAACTGCTGCTCCAGCTACATACAGAATTAGTGTCTGTCATGTGTGATGTTTTTAGTTCAGGTGCAAGGTGCATCCTCCTTCTCTGGTTACTGTCTATTTAGAGTGGAAACGAGGTTTCTATGTGGTCCATAGATAACTCCCTAGCAGACAGGCATATGATTCTATTTTGTAAAAACAAGTACACAAACCAAGAATACACCAGCTGAAGAAGTGTTATTGGTAGACCATGCAGGTCTATTTACATTCTTTTCTGGTTGTTTTTTTGACTTCATTTATAAAGAATCAGATACCGTGGCAGCTGAATTGCCAGTAGTGTTACTGTCTCTGCAGAACCCAACATATGCAAAACAAAATTATTATCCAGATAAATATATTCTGTGTGGATGCTTTTCTTTCAAACATGATTTCTATCACATTGTTATGTGCAACAGTTATTATCCCTGCTCCATGGGAACAAAGTAAATTGATTCCTTTTTAAGTAATACTTTGGTATTAATCCATTTTCCTTGAGATCATTTTCCTGTAAATAAAAACTTACGAATAAAACACTTTATTTCCACTTGCTGATGAATTCAAGAAAATATATCAACTGAGATGAAATGACAGAGGAAAAAATCTATCTTTCACCTTAATTGTTACCTGGAAAGTATATTATCCAAACTATTTTTTGTCACAGGTCCGAAAATATCAGGCTTCACATATCATGGGTATGAAGGTCACACTGAGATACAACTACTGCAAGAGAAATGACTAACATAAACTTTTACATGTAAATGCAAATTTAAGATCAGATTTTAAATTATAATTATTGTGTCATCTATCTATCTGTCTGTCTGTCTATCTATCTATATATTACGTAAGGACAGGTTTCCCTCTCATGACATTTAACAAATTTTAGAAACTGCCAAAATTACTCCCCGCCCCATCAAAAAGTGGTATTTTATAGTTCACAAAAGTTTTAGAAATAAAGCAACATTCTTAGTAAATGCTAAATCATGGGAAGTCTTAACTGAACAGCAAATTAAAGTGACTCCTAATGAGCTGACTAATGAAGTGCCTGTTACTTTGAAAGAGGATGATTATTCTTGAAAAGCTTATAGTTCCAAACTGTCATTCTCTACTGAATTTTTGCACTATCCCCCTCTCTTTTCTAAGACAGTACACCAAAGTGGTATTGTAGTATTTCCCAGTATAAATAAAAATGTGTATATAAAAATAAATGCATCAAAACAAAGAAACAAACCACTACCAAAACAAAACAAAACTACCCCCAATTGCCCGAGTCCAAGAAATGAATATGAAGAGCCAGAATGAAAAAAGATATGAAGCAGGGGGATAGTTATGAAAAACAATCTTTTTTAGGAATTGCATTGAATAGGGATAATTCTTAAGGCAGTATTTCAGACTGCAGGCCAGGTCTGAGAAAGAGACATCCTAGTGGTGATTCAGTTGTTGACATGTCTCTGTCCTGTGTGTAAAACGAGAACTTATAGATAAATGACATCTTCTACTAGAGAATATACATACTGTAATGATCTTCAAGTGCAGTAATGAGGTTAGAGACTGCTGGGGTTGTTCTCAACTGAAGAAGAGGACAAAGTATTTTCTACTCTTTCCACAGGGAAACCAAAGGTGGAATCAAGTCTGTTCATCTTTTCCTCATGTAAACCCTGTATCAAGCTGAGACATCAGGGTTTCCAAATTTAATACAGAAACTAGAACTGCCAAATAAATGACAGGAAAAAAAATGTAGGAGGCTTGCTTAAGAAAGTTCAGTGACTGCTAAGCTCACATTTTTGTGAAAAAAAATTTTGCAACTTTCACATTGGACTTTGTTGTGATAGTTGTAGCACTTATTCAGGGGAATCATGAATCAGTCATACAGAGCCTATGAATCATTCTTACACATCAATAAAAGAAAGCAAACCTTTATCTTATCTGAGTATTATTGTCTTTAACTGGTGTTTCATGTATCATATAATTAACAAGGGTATATTTCCTCCCCAAAACAAACAAATCCCTCTCCAAACAACCCATTAAAATAACTGAAATTTCATCAGACTCTAGTTTTATTCAGCTTTTATAGGTGTGTATAATGGAGTCTCTCCTACACCATCCTGTATATTTGTGAGTTACATAGATTTACCAATGGGACAATGAACATATCTGCAAAATACTTTTGTTCAGATCCAGCTATCTCATCTCTAAACTTGATATATTAACCAGGGATATTCTCATAATGCAGTCTGGATTGTAACCTTTTCCTCTCTTGGATCTCACCTTTTGTTTGTTCACTTTTTAGAAACTGGTTCAATTTGTATAACATGAAATGCTTTGTTTCACATGGGAGTGTTTAAATAACAATCACTCAGCTGTTTGCTTTCAGGAAGCATTCTGTAGCACTCTTTACTAGAGGTCCAAAGCTGGACACGCTGTTCTTAGTATGATCTAATGAGCCTGAGGAAAGGGAAGGAATCTCTTTCTGCTATCTACTGGCTGTGTGCCTGATGGTCCAACCCTGCATGCTGTTGGCCTGGACATGGCTAGACTGATTTTTCAAGAGATCCCCGAGTCAGTCCTCTTTCATCAGTAGTTCCTCCCATGTTTGAACTATGTCTCATAACACAAATGTCTCCCACACCAGTGTAGTCCCAAAGCTGGGGACAACACTGGGGGCAGTGAATATATTAAGTACATCAGCCTTATCTGCAGCCACTATCACTAAATCATCCTCCCTGCTCAGCAGCAGACTCACATTATACTTGTTTATTCTTTTTCTGCTAACACAGCTAGCAACAGCAGCTCTTTTTGCTGCCCCTGATATCCCTGGAGTTTCTAGCTCTGCTTTTCCTTTTCCAAGACCATCTCAGCATGCCTGAGCAATGCTTCTATACTCCTCCTTTGTAGACTGCCCTTGCTTCCTCCTCCTTTATACGTTCTTTTTGCACTGGAGAGTAGTCATGAGTTCCCTACTAAGCCAGCTGGTATCCTGATACATTACTCATTTTTCTGAGTATTCAGATGGACTGCTGATGTGCTTGAGGGAGGGTGTTTCAGCTACATCCTCTTGAAAGTTTGGATAACTAATGAGTTAGTTGCCTTTTTTTTTTTTTCTTAATTCAGTAAGTGTAGGTATTTTCCACATCTTTTATTATACTAATTGGCATTCTGTTCTACTTTTATAGATTCCTCTTGCTTGAATACTCAACATTATGTCAAGTTTTATACATTAAATTTGGCATAACTTAAGTATACTCATGCATGCATTAGGAAATCCTGTGTATGTTGTACATACAAAATAGCTGAAATTGCCATCTAGATATTATTTTCCACACAGCCTTTTACAAATGTCATTACTAATGTGTTACATGGTATGAACCCTATGCTGATACCCATTATATTGTTAGTAACTATATGTGGTATATGTGTTTTCTTGTACTAGTGTCCAATCTGCCTGACTTGTTAGGCACCTGTCTGTTTTTCATACAAATGTGTTCAAGTTCAGAAAACAGATCTTCTAATGCTTACTTTACCACAGATCATCATTTGGATCATCACCAATCATTTGCCAATCATCATCAATCATTTAGCTTGATGATAAAGATAATTGCAGTGGAGTTCTTCTTGTAAGTTTTAGAAGCAGTTCATCAACTGTCTTATACTGGGAGATAAAAGCAACTGCCATTGGCAAAAAATTAAGGCATCCCTGACATGTTATTCAGCACTCCATTTCCATCATTAGAGATGTGCAGAAAACAGATCTTCCAAGAGAGAAATATTTTTCACATCGTGTGGAATTCTTGTAGTGCTTTTAGTAGTGAGGCAACACCACTGAAACACTTTCTCATTTTGGAAGAAAAAGTTCGTTGCCAACATCTCCTTACATAGGTAACACAGTAAAAGACAGCACCTACATGGCAAAAAAAAAAAAAAAACAAAAAAAAAAAACAGCACTTCCTTCTCCATTTCTCTTCTGCTACTTTTTATTTTGTTTCTTCAAGTAATGATGTATATACTTTCTAACTGATATGCCTTATGCTCTTTCTTCCAGGTTAGTAAGATAAAAATCTTCCATTTTCTTTAAGGGTTAATACCAAACTTCCCTTTAGGCTGATGCAGGCAACCACCACCACAATCAATATCCCCATGTGCTGACTGCCTCCTGACAGGAGCTCCGCACCTGCAGCTGCCAGTGCTGATGGCATTCAGCACCCTGCCAGAGCAGGACCCTAACAAATGGAGCACCGTGTGTCAGCAACAGTGTGGGGTATGCTGCAGGTTTTGTGGCACTCTGGTGTTGTGAGATACATGGTTTTAAGCAGTGCTCCCCCCAAATACTCATCATGTAGGGATGTGATTCCATCTGAGCATATTAGAAAAGATAACTGAGACATGATCTCACTGGTTAAGTCACCCCAGCTTGGTGGCCTGCCAGAGTATTCAGATCTGTAACTCATTCCTTGTTTTCTTTCAGTTCTTTATATAGAGACAAGGACTGCTAAACAAACACAATGTGACAATTAAAGCATATTTAATTAATATTATTAATGATGAATTCAACTGCTGTTTGAAGGTGTTGATAAGCTTCATTAAAGATACTTCCACTGACTAAAACAGCACTGATGATATTTTTAATTTTATTAAAATATTTTTTCTTCCCCCTTGCTTGCATATTTGACACTTTCAAATCTGTTTGTTTCATGATGGCTTTTATTTTTACTCATCCTAGGGTGATGTTAAAAAGCTCATCTATAAAACCTGCTTCACTGACTATTTAAAAGAAGCTTACTCTCTTGCTTTGTGACAGATAAAACTATCTCAAGGGTGTACAACAGCAGTTCTGTGGTTACATTTCCAAGGCTGGTTGCCCCTACAATCAAATATTTTGGTGATGCAAAAGAGTTTATACTTAGCATATGCATTACAGTATAGTAAGGATTTCTGATTCAGTCTTTTTATTTATTTATTTATTTATTTTTCTAATTTAAGTGTGTTTTTTATTTTTAACTCAGATTCAAATACATTCCTACTTCTCCAGAGGTCAATGAGAGATTCACACACTGGCAGCAATAATTTCTGCATGTGACAGATACAGTGTCATATTCAGGGTATCTATTTTATGCGGTTCATTTCTACATAGATTTAATTTAGTGTACCGTGCACTGTGACATATGTCATATTTTTAACTTAAAGGAATGAGAATATACAAATCATTTATCATTCTCAGACTGGACCAAATAGTCATTTCCAGATTGCCAGTTAATAGTCGATTACAAATGTTGACTTGTTTTTGTCAAGAAAGGTTAAAGACGCTTGGCCCTACAAGGCTTGTACAAAGTCAGAATGTTACCAAGAGCCAAAATGATGGCCTTTCCAAGCCTTGTTTCTGATACTGTTATGCAGAAGAATGCAGTTATCTTTAAACAGATACTACAAAACATACTTTTATGACTAACATAACTTCAGAATTGTCTTTATCTAAATGAAATGAAATGCAAACCGAACTCCCTGCAAACTAAAAAGTTTCATTTCTGAAAAGCTATTTGAATAACTGAAAAGTTTATGTGTACATTTAGATTTGAAATACTTGAAAATATTTGATAGTTATATATTTGATATTTAGAAATTAGAAATTTGATAAAGGCTTTAGAAGCATGTGGGGTGGGTTTTTTTGTTTGTTTGTTTTTGAGACCTCTTTGAACAGATCATCAGTGAATGATCCTTTTTTTAGATATAAAATATATATGTCAGAATGCATTTTGCAAGCAATTACAAGAGCAAAGTAACAGAAGATATTTTAAAATTGAATTTCATACTTACTAGAGCCCTAATCTGTAGTGTTATGGCATTTTTATTATTCATTGAAATTATCATTTTCTCTCTGTGACCTGAACCAACATAATAGGAATATAATAGGAAACTTTAGAGATCAAGGCAGTTAATTCAGCCATGGAACTGCCCAGGTCTATTGGCTGGGAGAAATAAGTGTTTTATTTTCAAAGTGATAATGCTAAATTTAAGCAATTTTTGAGTTCAGGATTGAAAATTCCATTAAGTCTGCCTAATCAGCCTTTCTGAAGTGCAGTAAAAAGGCTGCACTTAGCCAGACATATGTCTGGCTAAAGGCTACTGTGCATCACTCCAAGTTGCTAGTACCCTTGAGATGTAAGACGGAAACTTTCCTTTCAAAATTGTAGGCAGAATAGATACCTTCATGCACATCTGTGTTCGAGTTTGAAAGTGTCTTACAGTTCATGGAAATGACATACCAGAACTGTGATACTGAACGAAGAGCAGGGATCAAGGTCATCATGCTATCTCTTAGTCATTATAGGTAAAGGAAGCTTTCCAAAGGGATTAAAGAATTATTATGAAAGTTCATTATCACCCGCCATGGGCACATGATCTATACACTGTAGAATATATATGTAAAAAAAAGAAAAAAAAAAAAAAAAGGGTGGAGTGGGGGGTTGAGTCTGTCCTCTTTGCTGGTTTACCAATATTTTGAGCAAACTGTCAATGTTCTTTTTCCTTATGTGGTAGCAGTGTGCAAAGGAGAAATTACAGGGTTGAATCAACCTAAAATCTGTTGGTTGGTTGGATGGGTGGGTGGGTTTGTGCCAATCTTATCAGCCTTCAATCAGTGGTGGTCATATCAGTTCTATTTTGAGTACTTTCAGGATCACAGGACCACAGTTTTGAGTCATTGAGAAGCTTGTGTCTTTGAACAAATGGAAGAAGAACATGTAAAAATCTGCTGGATAAGTTCCTAGTTAGCTCCATGCATAAAGCTCATTTCAGCTTTAATATTACTACTGCTTTGAGGGGGACAGGAAGAGCAAAAGGTCTGAAGGGTAACGTAGATTCTCAAGCATACACAGAATATTTTTTTCCCCTGTTGAGACTCTCCTCCAACTCAACATAAATAAAGCAGCTGGTATGGTCATATGCTGAACATGAATCAGCTGAGCACACCTGGCAATAGGCTGTTTACTCATTTCAGTAGTTTGCTAGTTAGCAGGAATTATACTATCTTTATTCATAAAGAGGCATACAATTTTAACCCTGTATATGATGAAATTATGAACTATGTTCACCTTTCCTACAGGCCAGGCACTACAATGCATGGCTAGGTTTTCAAGAAAAGTTACTGTGCTAGAATACTCTGCTCTTTGATCTGTGAGGATTTTGATTTTGGTTATGTATGGGTTGTATGTATGAAAATGGCCTGCATTCTGTGCCTAAATGAGGGTTGATCTTTTCTGAAAATCTGTCCCAAACTGCAAAGTTAGGTTATTTAAGATTTAAGTTATAAATCTGACTTCTTGAATAGTTCAGTTCTTTTACTCTTATGCCATAGAGATCTACTGTAATTTTAAAACTCAGACGTTACATTCAGTAATATCTACAAAGGATAATAGCAAAGGATATCCCATTGCCTTTTCATTGTTACCACTTAGGCTTATTTACACACCTTTTTCATGTCACATCTACAACAAATATCCTTGCTACAGTAACACAGCAGAAGGGACAAACTACAAATTCACTACAATTCTACAAATTACTTCTTTAGAGAAACTGTCAATATTCAGCAGTGAATATATTACACTTAGTGGTTTTAGTACCAACATTATTTTTAGCTTTAATACTGTTTCGGGGAAATGCAGTAAATAGCTTCAGATATATTTACTATCGTGGTTGTAATTACTCATAATTACATAATTATAATCAAATTGAATGCTTAACACTAGCTATCAAACAAGAATATAGACAGTATTACCATATGAAATTAGCTTGGCTCTGCATTAAATTAAAATCCAAAAATCGAACAGAAAATTTGATGTAGCATTGGAATCTGACACCTTTTCTGGAGAAGCTGTATATTATAGAGCACTCCAGAAGGAGAGAATGTAAGTATAAGCACCGTAATATAAGCACAATAAGAAAGTGTGCAGCAATGACTGTATGAGCCTGCATGAAGTATTTTAGTCCTTGGCAGAACTGTGGGATAGCAACAACAGAAATATTTTTTTTCAGACTCCACCCCACTAACTTTTCATGTCATGTTTCAACTGAGTCATTTCTGCGAATGCTGAATTTCACTGTACCCATATTTAAAATAGCTGAATTTCAAAGCAGGAACACTGGTTTGGACATTTTTGGTCTACCATGAGAAATTAAGATTTGTGTGCTTTTGGAAATTGTGATACCTAAAATCTTCAAAATTACACTTTTGGGGTTAAGCTTGTGTCAGTAAACATCATCTTCATTACAATGATTATTGTAAACATACAGGGCATATAACCTACTTACAAAATAGTGCAAAGCAGGTAGAAAGCATGCAAAAAGGCCACAGAAAAAAATTTTGGATGCCAAAATTGTCCCACCAGGTGGGACAATAGAAAATACAGACTCTGCAGTAAAACTAACACATTGATTGCATGGGAATTGTTGGAAATGCCAGAATTCAGGTTGAAGCTATTTTTGTTTTTTTATCTAGGCTTACAAAAAGAGTAGGAAGGTGAGCTAACACCCTTTCCCCTCACCTACCTTAACTGAAACAAGCACAGACTCAATAGAGCAGAGGACTGACTGGAAGTCAAGGCTCCCTCTTGGAAGTATTTTAGATTTGCTTACTCTTCAACCTTGATAAAAACATATTTATTTCTAGGATAGCAAAAGGTCATATTAATGTGTTTTTATTATTCTGTAGCAGAGTAAAAATACAAGATGTGAAGTAGTGTGGTGAGAAGATAACTGTAGATAGTCTCTTTGAACGTGAAGTTTTCCTGATGTGCTTTTGTTTCACCATATTTAGATTTAACCTTTTTTTCCAAAAGTAATAAGATGTGGCTAAAATAAGTGGAAGGAAATTACCCAGGACTTTTTGATGCTACCTAGTTAGATATTTCTGAAGGTCTGATTTATGATACGTACTGTGCAGTGTGACTGTAATTTGGGCCAGGGCTCTTATTTACTCAGGTTTTTAATTACACTGTACGAGATTGTTAGCTTTGTATAACTTTTGTTGAATGCTCCGTTACCTCTTTCTGCATGAAAGGATCTCACACTAATAACAAACACTTCTATAGGAAGCTAGGGAGCTGTGCAGAAGTGTCACTGTGGACATGTGCACTCTCCCAGTCAAAGTAAACACTGAAAAAAATCTGAGGTTTTCTAGAGCTGAGAATGATAGGTACGGTAGTGAGTAGTGCCCAAAAATTCAGTTAAATTCAGTGGACAGTTCTTGATCTTCTCTTTTCTGCTACTGCTTCTCCATCATGTGCAGGACACATGAACAGGACAGGGACTTCCTGGAGATGGTAAAGCTAGGTGTGCTGGAGAGCAGGCTAACAGCTGGTTTGGGAATCAGATGTAAATTTCACAGCTGGTTTCTGCAAACCAGCCTGAAACACTTTGAGTTTTGCCTCTGGCTGTGCAGCTGTATCCACAGTACACAGGTGCTAGTATGACCTAGATCCCCAGCACACATTCATATATATAGACATGAATGTGAAGTAATAAGAGGCAAAAAGTGAACAACCTTCGCTGAGTTAACAGAACTGGAAGTAAATTTAACTCCTAAGCACTCCCTATGTGGAAAATTGGGGGTTGCAGTGTGTGGCAATGGAAATAGAAACTCACAACAGAGTGAATCTGATAACACTCACAAATTTCAAGAGTCTCAAACCCAGTCTTAATCTTTGGGTCCTCTGCAACTAAAAGCTACTCCTATCAGCACAACATGAGAGTAAATCTATTGAAAACCTCCAAAAGACCTTTTAACCCTTCTCACCATAACCATCTCAGGGATATTTTATTTGGAAGGGCCTTTCACTGAAAGACTGTTTTATTTCTTCGTATTAAAAATGAATTAAATTTTCCTGTCATCTCTCTGATGCATCAAGGTAATATAGACTTCCATTTGATGTAAACTGAAGAGCATCTCTTCATCTAGATTGATCTCAAAAACAAAACAAAACAAACAACAACAACAACAAAAAACTAGCTACTAATAAAATCACCAAGATAAACTTTCTTTTTTTTTTTTTGTTTTGTTTTTCAGATACTTGTTAAAATAAAGTTTTTACTATTGCCATTTAAAGGACTCACCTCTATCTGTTTGTTAACAATATCACTTAATTGGTCATACAGTATATACAAACTTTCTTCAGATACAGGTATTAACCTAAATAAGGTACATATTTCCACAGGGTACCTAAGTCAGGTTCTGCAAAGATAGGTTCAGGGAGGGACATGCCTTGCAGTGGGCAATAAAATGCAACAAACAGCAGTTTGGCTGCTTCTTTATAATGCAAAGACCAACTTTCACAAACTCTTGCTACAAAAGTACTGAAAGCAAAGTGTGTCTCTCTCTGAAGACATCTATGAAGAAAGCAAACATGCTGGATGAAAACAAGGAGTCAAAACATAACTTGGAAAAAGTATTATACCACAAAATGGAGAAGTCTGCTCTATCTACCAAGTCTACCAAGTGTATCTACCATTTGGCTTCAAACTGCCAAAATTAACACAGTCTATAATTAATGTTATTTGCAAAGAGGAGAAAAAAAACATACCTGAACCCAAATACTGATCTCAAAAATCCCATAATTGAGAGAAATATGGCCATATAGTTTCTTTTTATTCTGTATTCTGTATTTTATTCTGCATAGGATATAACAGTCATATGATTTTAATATATCTTATAAGGAATATTAAAAATACTTAGATCTATGATCCACTTACCGTAGGATCTTGTAGTATAATTTGTATTACATAAAAATACAGGGAAAAAATATGGTGTTTTCATTTTAATACACTTATAAAAATAGACAGTCAAAAATTTAAGGAATATCCTATGGCTTACCTCTAAACAAGTTACAATTTAATGAAATTTTAGAAAATTTAAATATCTTTCTTGCAGCCACCATTCTATTTTTATTTATTTATTTATAGGCATTGTTAGTGTCACAAAGAGGAAACCAACTTCAGACTAACTTTTCCAATTTCCTCTGCTATCTTCCCAGTAGTCTGCCTTTCATTTTTGCCATTTGTTTGTTTGTGTTTCTGCTTTAATAGTAAAAGTAGTTCTTACTGTTTCTCCACTATTTCTCCAGCTGCCCCTTAGCTCCATGCTCCCAGGTGCAGTATAAACTAGTCAGGTAAGCAGAAGCTGAGGACAAATCTGACTTTTTAATTAACTCTGGAGATATTGATTTGTCCTTGCAACTTTTAATCTATGAGCTACTGAGAAAAAATATCTCAAGGCCAATAATTGAGATAAACCCAGCTGTGATGTTTATTTCAATGACATATACAAAAACAAAAGACTGAGCACAGATTCCTATGAAAAAGCTTTTCATTGCAACTTAGAGCAATCACTTTTTAGATGTAAATGCAAAAAAAAAGTGTTTACACATAGCCGTCTTAATGGAAAATTTCAAGCTCAATTTTACACTAACAACTAAAAAGAGATAAACTTTAGATCCAAACTTACATTTCCTTAGAAACTAAATTACCCATTATGCCCCAGATTATTTTTCACTGGATAAAAATATTTTATGCCATACTTAGGTAAAAAAAACGTAGTAGAAGTTGAGTGGACAGCAGATTAAGAAACAAAGTCTGTATGAAGCATTTAGATAGTTCAGAGATGAGGGCCAAATCTAAGTAGGCACCTATATACATGTTAATTGTTTTTCCAGTCTTCCACTCATGTAAAATGAGAAGATGGAAAATTCAAGAATCTTTATCCTTTGTAGCGTTATGCAAAGAGTTGTTCAACGGTAATACAAGCTTGCCTATTTACCAGTGCAGTGTTAAGTGTTTTACCCATTTAAAGAATGGTATTCCCCTTACTGCAGTGCCCCAGATCACCAGAACTCTTTTAACAGTTGCTTCAGAGTGCAGTTTTTCTTAAAAAACCCTACAACCCAAAAAGAGCGTTAGAAGTGCAAAACTAGGATGTGACCCGATACATTCCTGCTCAGCTCTGAGTACTTCCCAAAATAGTGACATACCTATCAGATGTGTAAAAGAACAACTAGTGTATGCTCACTAACAGCTTGTAAGTGAATTTTTAAATATTGAGTGGGAGGAGAAATGACAGCTGACCAGGAAATAAGGTTACAATACGTTCATTTTAAAAAACATAATTTTAAAAACACTTCCTCAAAAACACTCTTCAGGATGAATGGAGCAAACGCAATATTTACATTTTATCCTAAAAAATGAACAAAAAATGCAGTATCATCTCTAATACTGCATTGCGGTACCACTTCTGGGTTTCTGTCCAAGTCTTGATGTAGGACTTGAACTCACAGCTTCCTGTCCAGCTTAGAAACTTACTGTGAACTCAACCATAAAGACATTTGTTCTGTTTTTAATTATGCAGAAAATATATACTATTATCACATAACGATACAGAAAACTGATATAAAGTCCAAGATATATACACTGGTTTCATTTCTCTTAAAAATATTTGTGGTATTGCTGCAACAATATAAATAGATATGAAGTAGAATGGACTAAATTCTCTTTTATTATGCTTTTACGTCTATATAATACTTACACAATTTCTTCCAACCTGTTCCAATCAGAGGACTAGACCCATTAATCTTAAGAGTTACTAATCATGTCATTGAAATTCTAATACTAATATTTAATTTAATGCTTCTTTTATAATGTAGCAGCCTTCCTTCAAGAGCTAAATATTTATATGGATGGCAAAACTAATGCGTTACCCTAGGACTTCAATTGTAGTGTGTGGCTAATAACGCTCTATTTGCAGTAAAGGATGACTATTCTGAGTTCTAGGGAAATTGTTATGACTGTTAACAGCTACTTAAATATAGAGGTATAATTGGCTCTGCATCCCAGCATCCAAACGAAGAGATAAATGTAATTTTACAAAGACTACAGGTATTGTAGTGGTTTATTTGCCTGCAGACTCAGAACATAAAGGGCTATTCTTCATCAGAATAGCTGATGAAGGAGCAGCACAAACCTCAGTGTGCCATTTCTCCAGTTCTAATAAAGTGTCAAGGATCAAAATCATATTTGAAATCCAAGATCCTTCCTCTTGCATTTTTCCAATATATCTCCAAGTATCCTATGGAGAAAGGCTTCTCCACAGCTGCTAGCAATGGCAGCTGTCAGCATTGCTCCTTTCTGAATGCTGCCCAGGGTGCAGAAGCCACAACCAAAAGCTGCTTGATAAGCACACCGTTAGTAAGTGTTTAGTATGCACAGCTATGGAAACATTGGAGAAACACCCTACTTCTACTGGACTCCAATTAAGTGCTAACCCCTTGAAGCAAATGGAGTAAAGGTCACAAGCTAGAAACCCATAGTAACAGTGGAAGAAATGGGCTGATAATCAATTGCTAAAGAGGTAAAAAGAGAGCTTGGAGAGCTTTTATCTTGAAACCTTCTCTGCTCTTCCTAAGCTTTCTCAGATACAAGGAGATGGTGTAGCTTGCTTTCATTTGCATTCCCTACCTACTTTTCAGACATGCATATAAGAATGGAAAGCATTTGGTGAGCTCACAGGAGTCAAGCACTTGCTCTGTTCTTGGCTTTATTATGAATGAGTGCAAAGAATGGTGTGAACCTTATCTGTGTTTTTGTTTTTTTTTTTGCTGAAAAATTAAGAAAAAAAAAAGCTGCTATAAGTCAACTCAAAACAGGAATAATGGGCTGGGTAGAGATGTTCAATAAAACAAATGAGACAAAAAAATATATATGTATATTTAAAAATCCCCAAAGTTCTGTTCCAAAGTGGAAAAGTAGATTTGTGTGTATGTGTCAAAAGAAATATTTTCTGCTGCAATATACCTTTTTAGTGGTGAAATTCATAACTGCATACCATGAAGCTGTCTAAATAAAATGCATTCACCTTCTAAAAGTTTGCCAAAATTCAGTCCAAAGTCAGAAATAGTTTCTGTTTTGCTTTCAGTTTTACTGCAAACTTAGCTTTTTTTAATATATCTATTTTTTCTCAATTTTAATTTAAAACTTTTTAAATTGGTCCTTAAATATATCTTTGGCCTAAGGGCACGTAATCACTGTCAGTGACTACCTAAATAACTAATAACTGCCTTTTTTTTCTTGCTAATCCTGCCCAATACATGTTAACTAGGTCTTTAGATATGAGGATTCTAAATGCAAAGTGTTAAAGATGTCATACCAGCAGGCAGGCAAGAAGATCAGAGGAATAACAGTAAAACTGCTTCCACATAGAAAGTTTGATTCCTTAGTCATTAACTGCAATTGTGATTGAAATTACTGTCTTGAACAAACCTCTTCATATTTCTTCTTTCAAATTTCTTGGAAAAACTGTTTCATAACAGACTTTGTTAGATAAAGAAATGCACACAATTGGAGACTAATCACTTGGATGATGAAAAGATTAGCTTCATCCAAAAAAGACTGAATTTACTTAGAGAAGGAGCCTTTTAATATGACAGGAAAAAACTTAGAATAAAACTTTTCAAGCCTTTTAAACAACAGGTATCATTTCCAATCAAAGCCTCTAAGTTCTGATCGTCTTATTCTGAGATATAAGCCCAGAACCAATGATATCCAACTGTAGGCCTGTTTCAGTCAGCAGGTCTCTGATTTGAACATACAGCTACATTAACTCCACTTCATTAAAATTGCTCCAAATGTGTGTATCATTTTAAATTAAATTAGGATTTGGCTAAAAATGGTATAAAAGCGCATTTTAAATCAACTCAGATTGGTATTTAAAAGTCAGAACACTGTTGTGACAGGGGTTGCCATGACTGACACCGATGCACTTCTTCACTTCTAACTATGAAATTGGGAAAATAAAGATGTTTTTGTTTAAAATTGCCATATTTGTTTTTGCTTATCAGTGAGGTGAAGTGTCACAGATGTAAATTGAACTCAACTCGCAATTTTTCATCTTCTTTCCATTGTTGATGCTGCCATTTAATCTCAAACTAGATTAGTTATTGCATTTTTATTCAAGTTTATGCAAAGCTATAATGTTTTTCCTGTATTCTGATTTTTAAAAGAAATCTGGTTTACCATTTGGTGAAGATTTTTGGAATAATGAAAAGAAATAGCTATAGTAAACTTTTAAGTATTTAAAATATGAAAGAAAATAAAATTGCTGATGCAACTATTCAAATGTTCCAGACAGTTTCAATTCAAGGAAATTATTGTGGGCAAAATATGCCTTCTCTTTCAATAGTATAGATTCCTAGTTGTATCATCTGTAATGATTTCTTGTGGTGTTATAATCAACATAACTATCTTTTCCTTAATTTATGTTGTTCAGTTACAGAAAAAACATGTTTCCCTTTTAACTGCAGCATAATTGTACTGCCTAATTATTAAATTATATAACAGATTTAATCTTGATTGATATTGCAGTAAAGCACAAATTATTCCTGCTACTAATTAATGAGTACTTTCAAAAAAAAATGATTTAACTAATCCAATGTATAGATTTTCTTGCGGCTAATTGTTCAGTTTAATGAACCAGATATCTTCCACAGAAGCAAGTGTCATGTGCTCTTATACAAAGTGGATAAGAAATTGTAAATCCCCCTTGCATAATACCAGTAGTTATGGGTCAAAGCCTATTCCAAACTGTCTTCTACTTGTGTAGTCTCTTTGACTTTAATGGGAATGCACAAGGAGAACAGAAGAGTTTTCAATTATTCTTTGGCTTGAGATTTGAGTATTCTGTTCTTAATTTGTGTTATGATCAACTTTCGGTTGCTCAAAGTACCAAAACTGAAAATATATAGAATGAAGAAACTCAGCTATGAAATAGATTGTCTGAAGGAAACAGACAGGGAGCCATTTTATCTACTCAGACTTTACTAGTGAGGGTGTGTTACAGGGAATGTGTGATTATGGGCAGGAATGAACCACAGTAAAAGCCTTTCACTCAGATACACAGTTTCTGTTGATCTTTCACATTTAGAGCCACTGACAAATTCAGCATGAAAGAAACCAATTATTAAAACACAATATAGCAAAGCAATTGAACACAACTGAAGTCCCAGAAGGACTTGATATCAGTTGCCATTATTGATGCCTGGAATGGGATTAGTTTAAGATAGCTGACACTGAATTGTAATGATGTGGTGGAAGGGGATAGAAGCACTCATCCATGAAAACAGGGTGAATACAAGTTAAAAAGTAATTTGCTTAATCACTTTTTGCTTCTCATTACTGGCTGAAGTGCTACATCATCCCCATGTGGATGTTATTTATGACATTCACTACTTTTTCTACATCTTAGTTCAAATGGAAGACATTTGGAAAACAAAAACAAACAAACAAATTAAAACCCAACAACCAAGCATGCAGACCAGTTCAAAATAAAATACCATGCCTGGCAAAGTAGCAAGTTTTGTTTGATGTTATTGAATTAGTGATTTATCATAATATTTGTATTTGGAAGATTCCCTGTCATGTCTTTGCCTTTCATGTCAAAGACATTGCCACACAACTTATCATCTATGCCAACACCTTCAGTAAGAGCACTAATAAGAATGGAATATAAACAATGCTTTTTCAGAAGTCTTTGGCTAAAATTCCTTGTTAAAATCTATGGATTCTTCCTTTGGCATCAATAGATTCAGAATTCAGAGAATTTATACTTCCTAAACTATAATTTGTTGGAAACATTTTCATTTAGATTCACTGCTCCCACTTTTTTAACAGCTTTACAAGGTATATTTGAAGGATGTTTTCTGTAATTAGGAAATGGACCAATGGCTAAAAACTTGCTATGTACTGCATTATCAAACTGTCTAACAAACTCAGTCCCTCTAGAGTTTGGGGTTTTGTATGTTTAGTTTTTAAGTTCACCATGAACCCACATGAATTGGACTGTATGAGGGTTAATCTTTCCAGTTAGGCTTCAATGGCAACTCTTGCTTCTCCCTGGCAGTCTTCACCCACCCCATTCAAAACAGACTGAAAATATCTGAGCTAGAGAGAGGGGAAATATTCTTTAAAAAGAAAAGAAATATCTTATTCCTCTAACTCTCAAGCAGTATTTCCTGGGTCAAAGCAGAAAACATGCTTTTTTAAGCAACGTATCCGTGAGACCTTGTTTTAATTTTCTGTTTTCCTCATTTGCCAACCTAGATATATCAGCTCACTTTCATTCTTTGTTTGAGGTCCAGGCACTGAAACATTATTCTCACATACCTTAAACCTTGTCTGTTCTCTGAAATTTTATATTTTGCCTTTACTTCCCACATTACGCAACATTAAGCACAACAGACACCAAAAAATCTGAGACAGCCAGAGGATTACTGTTTCCACATCACAAAAAATATATGTAAAGCGATCAGATTATTACCTAATTGTACGTTTCATAATGCAGCAATGTTATGATAGTATTTTTGTGCCTGGGTATTTAAAAGGCATTCAAGTGATTCTTACAAGCCAATAATTTCTATGTCTGTGTCAAGGAACACATCCATACTACAGGAAAGGTTTTCTAAATTTTTGCTTTAATGTACTAAGCACAAGGATCAGTTGAAACGAAATTATAAATGAGGTACATTTGTATTTTCCTGATACTGTGGTAGACTGGCTCAAAATCAAAGAGTCAAGCAAGAATTTCCAGACTGTGATACATTTGTACTTTGTTTGGCTCATCAGCTTTCCATGCAAGGTTACTTATACAAAACTGGAGGGAGAAATCTGACAGCTTTCATCACATTTGAATTCATGTGGAAAGGGACTCAGGACAGATCTTTGTAAAAAGCATATAAAGGTGTAACTGTAGGATATCCTAACTAAACTTTTCTTGATTTCTCCTGCTATTCAAGGATCTGTCAGTGCTAATTTTTATATATTGCCCAGGTTTATCTGACTTCTCTCAACCACATGGAAGAAAAAAAAAAAAGTGGCAGAAGTACACTGTCTCAAAGACTTCTCACTTGCCCATGTGTTATTAATATTCCCTAGTTGTCCAGAAATAGTTTTGTATACATATAAAACTTTTCTTTCTCGCAAGGGTGAAGTCAATATTTTTATTTTATATAATATATATATATATATATATATATATATATATATATATATTTAATTTTGTGCTTTCATTATTTAATTCTCTTCTTTTTCCTCTCCTTAACTACAGACCTTAACTAACCGATTAAAAATGGGTAAAGAGATTGAAATGAAATAACTGGCATAGCAGCTTATGGTCTTTGCTAGAGCTACTGAGAGTATTTCTAATAAACAGGGATGACAATTCCCTCTTTCAACACTAATAAGCCCACGACAGGGACCTTGGGAAGTAAGCCACAAATTTGTGGCAAACTAAGTACATCAAAATTCAGAAATGCAAAATGCATTTCTGAAATGCAAAATGCAAAAACTTTATTTCCAGAAGCTTTTACTTACTAGACAGTAAGTTAACTAAATGCATTTTCTGAATAACAGATGAGTTTTGATAATCACATACCGTCTCTGCAGTCCTCTCCCTCTCATCTGTATATTACATGAATTAGTTTACCTCTGCCATAATACATCTTAACACTAATGAACTCAGAACATTTACCTTCTTCATCCTGAGTAACATCGGTCTTGCATCTTAGTCCATCTTCTCAAAAACTTGGGATATGATCGATTTAATTGAGATGCCAACGTGCTGATGAAAAATTTGAACTCTGCTTACAATGATGGTTACTATTAACTTATTATAAGAATGCAAAGTTGGCAAGCTGGATCCTTCAGAATTTAGCTAGACTACCTTTGTTCAATTCAGAAGGCCATGCTAACCTACCCAAGCTGAAGAGCTGACCTTTTGTTTCTATTTAGATATACTATTACAGATATTTAATGCAACCTCAGTGTCACTTCTCTCTGGCAAAACACACATTTCCCATGGCCTCTGTTACATTCAAATAACCATATTGCAGTGGGTGAATTGCTTGTAAATAGCACTTTAGGGTGGGCGTGAGAAGATTGGTTCCAGGCTGTCATGCCATACTGTTTCCTTGCAAACAGCTTTTCAGTATCGATGTGTAGCAAACTTCACCTTTCAGATCCCAATGACTTCACAGCAAGTGATTTTTCATAAAGGAAGTGGCAGAAGGGCTATTCCTCTGGTTCACTGCTTGTCATTGCTTTCCTTTCTCTGATGCATACATTTCACTTTGAAACTGTTCTGCTTTTCCTTTGACTTTTTCTATGTTTGCTGTTTCCACATTACTGTTCCTTTTCGTAATACCCATTTTCCCTTAGCAGGATCATAGGTATTTCTCCCACATTCTCAATGTTATCTAACCTAAATCACAATACCTGAATTCTTGACTGATCATATTTATGATTAAACTATGATTAATCAAGGGTCATTTGGAGATGTTTAGACGTTCTGTGAATATTTATCCCCAAGTTCAGCATCAGTGGATGTTATTTTTGGTCACAAAGATTTTCCCTTTCCCTTTCCCATCTATTCTTCCCTGAACCTGCAGTAACAGTGTAATTTCCCTGTTTTAGATAATAATTTTCAGTATGTTTTTTGAGGCATGTGGAAAATATGAAAGTAGAAGGAGTTTTATTTAAAATATGTAAGACACGACCTTTTTAATGAGCCACCAGTTTCTCATACAAGTACTGCGGTGAAGTGTGCTTCCACACAAAAAATAAATTTAATTCAGAGAATTACTGCAGCACTTATGAATGTTTGATGAAACTCTAGAAAGCTCTTTATTCTTTTATGTATTCCAGTTTATGTTTTATAAGGTACAAAATAAGAGCATTCCTTTAGTGATCTGGTTTGTTTTAAAATGTCTGTCACACTCTGGAACAGGAGTCAGGTATAAAGACACAGCAAATTTCCAAGTCAAAGACTGTTTCTGGGATGTGTCAGGGAGAGAAAAATAATCTTACAATTTTGTTATGAAGTATTCTCCTCTCAACAGCTTCAGTGCCTTAAAACATAGTGACACAAAAGATAAGATCAGTCTTGGTGTCTCATCCAAATTTTTTTCATGCATTTCCTTATTTACCCTGGGAACAGCTTCTCAGACAGAGGTTGCTCTGCATGCAAAGACCAAATAATAAAAAAGCAGCTGCATTTGACAGATTATCAAAGGGTGATATATTTGGCATTCTTACCTGAAGTCTTCACTTTGAAGAATGGCAGCATGAGCAGGGATTTCCCCACACTGCTTCAAACACTGACTGTATAAGTTAAAATAGGTCAAAATATATACACTACTCACATATACATACACTAGAAATTTGTGTTTTCAAAAAACCTCTTATCTCCATCCCCTACTGTCCTTTTTTAAGGTTTGCTAGGACCACAACCTAGTTACAGGCAGCTGAGTAAAGCAAACTTTGTTCTGCCTATGCTGAGTGTTATTTAAGATATAGTTCACTGCAGGTGGAAATAAGCTGTATCTTCTGGGAATTGTGCAGCAAATTATATACTCATGAAATTGATTGGATCCCCAGCTAACTATATTAAGTCCCAAAGCAATTAAGTATGTGGATGCCACAGCCACTAACATCAAAATTGGGCACAAAATTGAAAAATTGCCAATACAAGTTTTCTTTGCTATCTGTAGTGATACACTAGGTGATTTTTCCATTCAAGCATTAATTAGCATTACCTTAGCACATAAAGTAAGGAGATAAAGGCAACAGAAATAATAGAGTCCTGATGTTCCTTCAGGATAAGAAATCCAACCTTTTAACCAATGAAATATGTATAAAACAGTCTTTGAACATTGTAACCTTCCCCTTGTGACATGATCACAACTGCACCGGATCCGTTGCCACTCTTTCCAGTAGATAAACCATTCAGAAAATTAGATCTATCCTCTTTTAACAATAGAGAAGCCAAGTGGATTTCTAGAAGGATTACAGTACCCAGCACTGCCCCCTTTTCATCCTACACTACAACTGCATAACTCAAAACATCTTCCCTGCAGAGGCATAACCCTACATGCTATTTGAAGCATGTGCGCATGGACTGTAGCATGCCAGGGAAATTGTATGCTTTATATGTCTTCATTATCTATTTTTAGATCTTTGTATGATTATTGCAAAGACCTCACTGTTTTCCTTTGTTAAATATTTGTTTATGCAACCTTCCCCCTGCAGGCAACTGCATTCATGTGATCCTTACTTTATAAGGAATTTCAGTCCCATATGTTGCTCCTGGCTCTTTTTCGCTGCTCTACTGGCACCTCTGCTGCTTGCCCTTTAACTGAAGTGACAATTAAATCATAGAAAAGCAAATCTCAAGCAGTAATAGAAATCTCTAGAAGCCCAACGCTAAAGCAACCAAGACCCCTTGTAGATTGCATTTAAAAGTTATAGACCACATCTGGCCACATGACAATAATGATCTAAATCCCTAAATTCCATCAGAATTTCAAGACTGACTTCCCACAGCTCAAGGAAAGCAGGTTTTGCCTGATATACACAATTGCTTTGATGTTAACAGAAGTGCAAAACCTTCAAGACTAATTAGAGCTCAAAGTATAAATGCAACAAAGGGACTTCCCTTCCCTTCTGTTCTTTCCCAATGGAGAGAGGGAATTCCCTTCCCCTTCTGTCTTCTCTCTGCACAGGGAGGGAATCCCTTGCTATTCTTACTCATAATGACGCTTCTTTTCTCTCCCCAAGAGCATTGGAAAGTACTTTTTTTTTTCCTTGTTTCCCCTTTTCCCATAAGAGGGTTAAGTGCTCCCCTTCCTTCCCATCATCTCTCTCAGAGGTGAAGAGGGATTCCTTTGCCTGCTATTTTCTGCAGACACTCACTGTACTAGTTTTCTGCTTTAATATTTCAGGATGAGAACTTTTTTTTTTTTTTGCCTCCTCTGAGTGCAGCTTTTTATCCTACAAAAATATGAAACCAGACACCCACTTCAAATTTGGTTACTGGCAGCTGTGATCTAAATATAACTGTATCCACTTAGTACTGCTGTCTCTACTTTTAAGTGCTAATTAATAATTAATACAGAAATGGGGTTCAAAAACAGCAGAAAAACAAAATATGTATTTCATTACTGGGGTTTCTCCTTGGTCTAAATCACACTATTGACAGCTTTTAGGGCAAGAATTTAGCTTTTTGCACTAGAACTCATTGGGATAATCCACCCCCTGGGAACTACTGAATACCGTGAATTAGAAAATTATTCCAAATTCACAATGATGGAGAGTAATAGTCCAAAGAAACCAACACTAATGTACTGATTAAGTTTCATCTGAGTTCTATGCCACTGAAGCAAGCTTTGTGTTTTCCCTTCACAGGGTAATGAATTTCACATGTGATTAAAACCAAAGAATAATGGCTGATGATGTGAACTTACTTTCTTTACTATGGTACTTGTTAAGTTTTAATAATTTACAATATTGCAGATCATAGTGGTAACTTTTTTTTTTTAACCAAAGGTATCAGAAGTAAGGTATTATTAATGTAAAACTTCACTGTAATGTATACCCTGCACTAGTCTCTTTCTTAGGATGGGCTCAGTAGATTTTCTGCGAGAGTTATGTTCTTTGCTAAATAATGAAGAGTGCTGTAAAAGTATTGGTGGACTTCTGTACTGTATTTTTGTTTTGTTTTTTATTATTTTTATTTTTTGTTCTGTTTTAAATTTAAACTGAAGTTTTCATTGTCAAGAACACAGTCAACAAATTTTAAAAGGGCATTTGAAAAAAATAAGAAGAAAAAACAGGGCAAATTATAGTAATTAAAAATAGAATGCATAATGAAGGGAGAATTTTAAAAACATTGAATACCAATAGTAATAGAGCTTTTTCTTCTGATTGACTGTTCACTGTTTTTTTTTTCTGTAGTCATGGAAAAGACTGAAATTACTAAAAATACTGTAAATATTTCACTCTATTTATAGGAAAAGATAGTCTCTTAGGAGACTAAAATGACAAGCCTGTTGATTCCATCCACTTTCTGACATGACTGGCTGATTGCTTCCAGTCTCATGGATTAAGCACCACTAGCGTCACAAAACAAAACAAAAAACTACTAAACAGTCCTTGAAGTTTAAGGACTTAACTGAAACAAACAAAAATTTGTGACAATGGCTACTTCAGGTATTCATTCATCTTTTATCTTTAGAAAGTCACTGTAGGAGGTATATCACAAATATGGTAGGAGCTGGTTGATGATACAAGTAGAATGAGTATAATCAGACTACTTTGAGCATTCTCATTTTTAAAGTCTATCATATTTTAATTTAATTTTTTTGAAGGCAAGTAGATACAAGTCAAGTACTATTAAAAACCTACAGCTTCTCTGCAAACAAAAAAATGGGTCAATCAGCCAGGTTCAGGGAAAACAGCAATCTCAGTAACAGTAAGAAGAACTGAGAGAAAAAAAAAAGGACCCAGGTACATTTGAATGATAACTTTTCCTCTGGTGGCTTGCTAATTTGGAGTTTCACAGTTTTGATTCCTCTACTTGAGAGACTGTTCAATATGATGCATTTTGTGCATCTTTATCACAATCTCAGCTAGCTAGAATTGATTTCATTTGCAAGGAGGCTGAATCAACAGGTTATTCACAACAGTTAGGATTTTTCAGTGAAAGTTTGGCTACATTATCTCATTGCTCTCTCTCTCATTTGTAAGGTCTCAAGCATTTTAATAGCCTAGTTGTACACTACCATTCTCCACCATAAGTAACTGTAATGAAATCCTAGTAGGAAACTTTAATGTAATTTTAGCTTGGGTCAATAGCTTTTCTTTGGAAAATGAGAATAAAAAGTTATAGTTGGACTTCCATGTACTGTCAAGTTGAAAGGCTTTTATTTAAATAAGCATTCATAATCTATTTCTTTTGGCATCACCTTCAGATTTTCCTATTGCTGTCTCAAGGTCTTAAAATTGGTCATAAGCAATCATATTGTCTGGTGCTTCATACAGTGAAGGTGAAAATATGTGAAGGTCACATGGTCTCTGGAAAAACTGATCAATATTGTGCAAATATTATATATGCAAATATTCTATAAATTTTCAGCCTGATTGCTCAAAGTGGGTATCACTGTCAGCCCCCTAAAGGCTATTGAGTTAACTGCAATACTTTTGTTTATTTACAAAGATTATTATATGATAAGACTGGCTTGACTGAGAAGTAATTTGCTGTATATTGGTTTGCTCCTTGTGATCATATTTTTATCTATTCAAATTTTTTTAAAAGGGCATTCCAGCAATGGATACAGGTATGACAGGGCACATAACTCTGATGACCATCCTCAACACTGCCTTCAAGAACAGTTCTGTGAGGCTTGTACTACTGTAAGTTAGCTGAATACTCATCCTTTACGAACACAGAATTTTGTTTGGTTTCTGGTTTACTGACTATTCAGCTGTTGATTTGTAATATGAATGGTATGGTAAAAAGAGCTGAATTAAAGACAGTGTCCTCATACATCTACAGGATAAGGGAATTGTACACTGATGCTGTTAAAACCAAACACTAAACTGTACCAGTAATAACACCTGAAGAGTAAGTGCTCAAAGTATAAGCTCTTCTGACTTCAAGGTTTATAAACTTCTAGCCCCATGTTTCTGGTATACAAAAATATAGACCCAGAAAGTGACCTGTTTCACACTGCCTTCTATTTCTTTCAATAAGGACTTGGTATCTTGCAGGTATCATACATGTATATTCACAAGAACTAGTCTCCTGTCCCAAAAATCACATGCCAAAGACACAAGGGAGCAAGGTATGCCGCAGAAGCCACGCAGACCAAACCTGCTTCGGGTGAGGTCAGCACTTGCCTCCCGCCGCCAGCAGCACTATGCAGCACATGCAGGGCCTGCAAGGGAGGCAGCTGCTTCCAGTATATACAAACACCAGATCCAGTTCCCTTAGCAACCTATGAGCCCTGAGAGAGTTCCCCCCGGCAGCCAGCACAGCTCTAGCCTGACCTGCCTGTCCACGGGTGCAACTTGGTGCATTTCACTCCCTTTTGGACAACATAGAGTTGTACTGATATAGCCAGCTAAGGAGAACATCACAGGATGTATTTCAGTTCTATGAGCTAATAAATGCATAGGGTTTTGCAGGCTTGTAACTGGCCAAACTGTGATAGAACTATTGTAATTAGCATTAGGTAATTCATGCAAAGAAACATTTTATGTATAAATCGTGTTAAAAATGCTTTATTTTGATGAACTTGGATGATAACTTCTGAGCAATATGATTGAGAGGTTCCTATGCTCAGCTGGATTCTCACAGATAAATGGAAATCCCACATTGTGTTCTTAATTCATTGTGAAAAGACTCCTTGTCAGAGGCATGAAAAGATTATATTTTAATTCATTGTCTCATTTCAATTGATGGTTCCTATCAGCGACAAACCCATAGAGAAATATTCAAAATCTGAGTTTATTGCTATATGTTACTTCATCATAGTCGTGTTAGCTCATGGGAGGAATTGTAGCTTTTACTGAACAACTTTTTTACAACATGTTAAGACTGAAACATTGCACTGTCTGAAAAAGAATAAGCCGCTGACCCTGGCTGATATTTAAAAGGTTTTCCAGGCCGTCACAAGACCTATTGGTAGGAAGAGTGATAATACCATGTTAAAACCTGGCATCTAGGAAAACTGATAGTCTGAGCAATTTCTGTATTTTATTTTTGCATTTTTGGACTCGCCTCTGATTAGCTCTGCTTATCAATAGGCACAAAAAACAAAAATGGATATTACCAATGCAGTATTAATGTCATCCTCTGTACCAACGTTGTTCAAGAAGTTCTCATGTACTCAGTCGTGATATTTTTATAACCATAATTGTGGCTGATATCTTAAGATGGAAATTAGATGCCTAATTTCCATTGAAAGGCAATAGTAGATTGTCTTACTTTAAGTACCAGCATTTGCTGTCAATTTTAAAATACATCCCTAAATCTACTTAGTTCCAATTTGATTAAACACAAACACTGAAGTTCAACAGCATGTGCTTCCACTGTTAGATTTTTAGGATGTCTTATCCATCCAAAATTTTCTTAAACTCCTTAAGGTACAATACAATAAAATTTAGATAATCAAGTATCCTTGCCATCAGGATCAGTTTCAGCAATTTGAGCTGCTGTAACCAAAATGTTCTCAGCTGTGTAAGAAACAATATCCTAGGTTGTCTCCTTTCATCATTAGAAAGCACGCAGCTCTACTAATTTGTTATGTTAAAGGTAAGAGTTTGTTTTTAAAAAATATATAACACAAGATGGCTGTCCAGACAATTTGAGGCACCATAGACACTTCATTTTATAATGCATCAATATCTTTAAGATGTCATTGACCTGTTTCCTTTAGAAATAAATTACAATGCTTATGAAAAAGACAGAGTTCAAACCCTTACAGTGCATTTGCAGAGCTGGATGAAATGGATTTGTAGGAACCTTTAACTTACTTCATATAGACCATCTAGTTAACAGATCACAAAAAATGTGTTACTATTATCCTGACTAGGTGTAAACCAGTGAACGTTCCAATTTTCCCTTTCCTCCTGAGCTACGTGATCACCCCATTAATACATAAAACTCTAAGGAATCAGTGAAATATTAATTTAATTCTCATGATTTCCAATAGGTCCTTTCCTGAGAAATTTTTATAGGATGAAAAACTCCTCTAAAGTATTACTTAGAGCAGGAGTCAAAGGCAAAGTGGAGTCAGAGCCACTCTTAAACCTTGGTCTAGATGATTTTATCATGTCTGTGATACAAATATTCACCCCAGTGATAGGGATTGATTTTTTTGCTTAGGTATGATCATAACAAACCTATGTACAAAAAATAGAGAGACCATGATTTTAATAACCTATTTGAGTATTAGCTTCTCTAGTGCCATCTTGAATTTAGAACAGATCCATGCCATGGGAATTTAATTTAGAGTTCATTAAGTTTATTGGTGACAAAAAAATACACATCCTCCTAAGCCCTGGACCTCAGAGTGGTTTTGTTTCACATGTGTGGCTTTGTGATCAGTGAATATGCAATCGCCAGTCACTGCTTCAGAGCATGACATCAGTGATGGCATCTCTAACTGGATATCAAAGCTTGCTTTTTGGTGAGATGCATTTCTAACTTTAGACTCTCTATCAGATGTACTCAGAGTGAATACAGAAACAAAGTGCGTGGAGAAGCAGAATAAACATAAAAGAAAAATTAACTTTTTATTTGTCACTGCTTTGGGTGCTCTAAATCGCATGCCAATTGCCCCTTACAGCTCCTAAATTACACTTCCCCCCAAATACACTATTATTTCATTCATTTTTATTCATTGTTCTAATAGCTTTTTATCCAAGCTTACAAAATACCCATCAGCTTCCTACAGCAGATACATCACCATAGTATCCTGCTTATGTTCTGTAACTGGCCGAACAGGTCACAGATGCTTAAGTGGTATGTTGGTTGTACCAAGAAGGTTGACCATGGCCAAGGATCCTCTTAAAATCAGATATAGAACAGTGATATGTGTTCACCCAAACCAATAAAAGAGACAAGTGTCATACTTCTAATCAGCTTCTTAACATTTGTCCTATCATACAATAACAGACCCCAGTAACAAACAAATGTTTGATTTTAAAATCAAAAGATCCAGTCCTTTTTACAAGCTTACTTTCACATATTTTACTTCTGTGATAAGTATCTCAAAGGAACTGCTGAAAAGACAGGACATCCCCTTGATATACTGTCAGACAGAGTGGCTTGACTTTGCTTTCCCTGCTGTTGGCTCACAGGAATATTGCTCAGAAGTATGCCTCTCATTACATTAGACAGAATCTCATACAATTTTAGTTTTAAAATAGATTACTATGAAGAGATTAGGATCCACATTCTGCTCTTATTTACACTCTGCAACTCCTTTTTGTGCTAGGCTGATATTAAAGTCATGGTGAGCTTCATTTCTCATGTTAAGGTAAATCACACTTTTTAGCAAGTCTCATAATGTCACATGTTAATCCCTTCATGCAATCTTCTCTGTAAGGAGGTATTTTAAATGTGTTTATTACAAAAGACCATATTTATATCTTCAGGGAAGGCTGTATATAAATGGGAAAAAACCTTGTAGGGCAGATGTTGCAATTGGCTAAAAGATTGAAACTGAGCTTTGTTTTATGCAAACTAGAGCGTGAACATTTACCATGTAACTAGGATTTAAAGGAACAGGATGAAAATATCAAATAATAAAATTCAGACACCATTACAAAAGCACTAAAAATGGATCAACTGACTGTTTCCCAATACCTTTTGTTTCCTGCTGGTCAGTGATAGCTTTTAAAAGCTTTTCCAAAAGCTGGTTCAGCAAACTCTATTTAAACTTATTATTTAAAGGCACACACCAACATTTCACTTTAGTTAAATGTCATGAAAAAATTCCTTGTCCAGTATAATTAGAATAATCAATCACATTCAGGCTAGCATTACATGCAAGAAACTGGTGCTGTTAGGACTTACTGTACAAATGGCTGAAACACAAAATGTTAGCACGTCATTAGTGTGTTTCCCAGAGAGCCTAATGTTATATCCTATGTTGTGTGAAAGGCTTTTTGAACTTTTACTCTTGGAAATAGTAATGATGACGAACTCCTAAAGCTCTGGAAAATAAATTGAATTCATTGTTATAGTTCAACGTGACA
This sequence comes from Anas platyrhynchos, assembly GCF_047663525.1. Taxonomy (NCBI): domain Eukaryota; kingdom Metazoa; phylum Chordata; class Aves; order Anseriformes; family Anatidae; genus Anas; species Anas platyrhynchos. The sequence continues at coordinate 18,315,503 of NC_092593.1, read as the reverse complement.
GGACACAAGATAACTTTCTGAATTTCATCTATCATTTTCCAGATGTACTGGATATATATATATATATAAAATTTCTAATGGCTAGGAAACAAACAGCTTTCCTAAATTTGGGTTTTGGAGTATCCAAACAACTTGTCACAGCATACCAATACTTAAATTCTGAGATCTTCTGTTATCTTGATACTATTTTGGGGTGGAGGAAGAGTGAAGACAGAACAAGACAAAAAGAAATGTTTGCCACAAAGTTAGCCCCATGTACAATATCAGATTTTATTTTTTTTTTTTTTTTTGCCATTACATCCCCACCTAACTTTCACTTTAATGAAAGAAAAAGTGAAAATAAAGTATGGAGTTCTCTGAATTTGTAGGATATGAGGCAGTAACGCCTACAGAGCCATTAGTTCAAGGTGAGTTTCATGTTTACCAATTAAAGGAAGTCTGTTAAACATTAACACCAATCAGCATAGTATATTGATCACTGTATACAGCTGTGTAGCTTCATATTTAGGCATCTGTTCTCAACTTCACGTCCCTGTTCCAGGCCTTTTGAAAGGCCATTTTTCCATCAGTGAGTCAGAGGGTAAGAAGATTCTTTCTATTATTGTCACCATTTGTCACACCCTAGATGTATGGTCAGTTGATATTTTGTCTCTTTCGCAGTATAAGCAAAGAAAAAGTCTGGTACTTCTTTTTGATTTGCCCACAGGTGAAATACAAAGGGGCCAAACTGACAGTCAACATTTAAGTCATAGTTAAGTTGCAAGAATGTTTACAGCAGCAATGACAAGTAATGGCCAGCTCTCAAAATCACAGCACTGAGTAAACAGTTTTGGGAATGCTAGGTCATCCAAATGTCATTGTGTAGCATATCAATATATCTCATTATCTCTCATGTACTACTTCAACTAGATAGGAAGACAACTGTAAACTACATAGATTTAAAACCAAACAATGCAAGCAGTTCATATAATTGGTAGTGTTCATTATTTAAGTTTAAACTCTTCTATCAGAATGTCTCATTGACTTTTCATTCACTTGTGATATTGTTATGATACAACATACAAGGTAAATTTTTTACCCTCTAAATGTCAATGCTGAATAAAGAAATTAAGTTTGCTTTCAACGTGCTTTAGCATGATACTAACTACAGATTCCCTGATGGTTTGGTTTTCTTGGGTGGTATATCACTGAAATTTTTCAGGGAAGTATTTTTTTCAGGAAAACAAGCCAAAGAACACCCACCCTCAGCAAGTGAGATGGGTATGCAACACTGACAAACTGAAACGATAGTGTTAATTTTGACAGTCAGAAAGATCTCAGTGAAAGAAAAGAACATTGTAAAACAGAATGTAGTAGTGAATATATGATAATTGTATAAAACAGAAAGATTAATGGCTGGAAATAGACATTCTTAGTATCCAATAAAAGGGTCATAGTGAAGTCATTTCAGTTTCCAATTAAAAATTTTGGAGTTGTAACACAGAAGACAGCAAAATGACTTGCTGATCCATGAGATGATTTTGCAGCGTGAAGTCCAGTCAGAAATTAGAACATCATCATAGTAGGCACCTCTTAGCATGATTGCTGAACATTTTTGATATTTGAATATTGAGAGAAAGGACTAAGTAATATTACATTGATGGTGCTGGAAATATTAATATTAGAACTCCTCTACAGAGAGACAAGGCTCCCAGTCTCCACCAGTTCAAACAGGTAGCACTCAGAAGCAAATTAGAAAACAAAGTTGCAGTTAGAAGGAATTACACAACACAGGGCAAGTTTTCAATGTCTCATGGTTTTTAAAACTGAAACACAAAGGCTTTTTCATCTCAGTCTCATTTTCTTTCTGTAATGAGCATCTTAACCATATCTTTATGAAACTCTTGCAGAAAATATCAGGAAGCTCAATCAGAAAATAATTAAGTTACTCTACCAGTGTATGCCAGAAATGGGTCTTCAAGCAGACAAAAACTTTGGATAGAAGAGAAAATGCATCACTGAATGAACTTATTTGGCCTTTGACATATTTTAATGCACAAATTGGACAGATGAGGGAGCTGTATTCCATAATTTAAAACTGGACAATGCTTTTAACATGCAGTTTATATATAGAAGAAATGTGAAATTCCATTAGTCCATAGGAAAAACATTTGTCTCTATTGGAGAGAATTAGTTTGTTCTTTCTAATCTTAATTATGTACATTTTGTTACATGACCCATCAGTTCTGCTACCATGCACAGGAGTAGAGAAGGGTAGACTTTGGCCAACATTCCTTGACTTGTTCCTGAAGTGACATGATAGCAGGCCAAACTTGGAAAAAAATGCACAGAAGTGCAGGAGGATGTTCTACAAAGGATGCAAATCTAAGTCTTAAAGCCAAACTGTAGATACCTATGGAATGACTGCTATAAAAAAAAAAAAGTTATGAGGTCATCTTTGCTTGAGGTAGTAAATTTCCCTTACATAACCTTCTTACAGGTATGTGTGCTTGTATATTTGGTATCTCCAGAAGCTCCATATATACCAGTAAGTTAAAGCCTTCCTGATCATGGCAGATGTCATCTGAATTCCCTAACAATTTGTTAAAGTCAACAGATAGTCTTTATTCTAGGATTCAGTCTTTTATTTACAGAGAATAAACAATCCTCACAGCAAACTGTAAAATCCAAAAGTGGCCCCAGGGTGCTATTTTCAAGGAACATGGTTGACCGACCTTTCTCCAAATCATCTTAGTTATCTTTCTTTAAACTATTTCAATAATTGTTAGCAAGTTAGTTATCTGGTTTTATTGTCATTATTATCTCTACTTGCCTTTAAAATGTGAATAAATACAACAGAAAAATTGAGAAGAGAAATAATGATTTTGTGAGCTCCCTCTACAGTCTTTTCCCACAAGTAATCATCTTCATCTTTAAAAGCTTTTTCCACAACAGCTAAACTCACTCTTCCAAGCAGATTCAATCCACCACTTCTTGTCTTTTGGACACAAAACAGTTTATTCCTTTACTTTGCTTGGTCACAGTTCACATATGTAAACAATTGGGTTTCCTGTTAGTTCTCTAGATTAACAAATTCAGTATTTCTACAACAGTCAAATTTTTCTACTTCTAATTATCTTTAAACTATCTTATCTAGACTATCTTCAACTGGTCCATATTATTATTGAAGTAAAATATGCAGTTTTAAACACCATTACCCACAACAGACCCGCAGCATTACATGACCCTTAGAGTCCTTTATGAACTAAACAATCTCCCTGGGCTTTACAGTGATGCTCCTGCTCATAATGTGCTGATTAGTAGTCATTCCTTCTTCAGCTGCGTATCCCTACCTAGGTGTAGACCTCCAAACTCATCTTCACTGAACTGCACCCTATTTGGTAAGGATTTTAAATTCTAATCCTGGCCTTCTGCTGCCCCTACTAGCATGGTGTCATCTGCAAGTTGGACTTTTCACACTTAATGAATAAAGTTGGATAGATTACTCACACATAAACCATAAGGCATTTTTAACTTCTAGTCTGAATAGATAAGAGAATTATATTTGGTTATGTTATACATATAACCAAACTTTTCCCCTGTAATTCATTTGAAAATTAGTGTCATTTTCAATGACCTTGAGGTTGTATGAATTGTAATGTTCTGCTGCAGTTTAAAGAGCTGCATGTAGACAGAATTTATTATAATGAGACCCTTTTTTTTCCCCACTTCTTCAGTCCCTTGATGTCAGTATAACTAAGTTTAGGATTAATGACAGCTTAACTGAGTTTCTACATAATTAGACATTAATCAAAGTTTGCGAGAACTGGTCATTACTTTGTTCTTAGACATATTTGACTCTGAGTTTCCAAGTTATATAAATACCTCCCTAAGACAACATGTTTTCTAGAATAATCAAACTCCCAGTGACCACTAAAATATTGACAAATTTTAGGCTATGTGCATGTTGTTTCCGTTAATTGTTTTAAACTTTAAGAAGTTCACCAAATGATTTGGATAAATATTTGTTTCTTGGTTACTTAAGTATTTTACTTGTATTACAATAGTTTATTTTTTATTTAGTCTTGATACAAGTGATTAGTCACATGGCATAGCTCTTAGCTGCATATCTTAATGTCTGGAACTTTGAAAAGAAGCAAATAAAGAATATCTAGTCATGAATACCCGCTGAGTCATTGCATCAACACAGTGTATTTAAAATAAATACAGGAGTTCCTAAAGACTAGCTCTTCCTGAAGCATTTCTGCAGACAAAAGTGTTCTAGTGAATCCTTGAAAATATTCAAAGCTGGAGATATAATACCATGACTGAGCCATCCAGCTGTTTGAATTTTGAATTCATATTTTCAAATAGTAATCTTCAATTAGCTTTCCTTAGCTCTAAGACATATCACTTGTGCTATTAACATTATAAAAAAAGCTTAAAGTATTGTAGCTGCTTTAGTAAATAAGCAGTTTATTGAAAAACTACAATAATTTTAAAGATTAATCAATAAAAGTGTAATTAGTCTTAAGCATACTACTTCCAGCTTGAATTTATGCTAGAAGTTAAATACCACTGTAGCTATCACAATCAAAATCTACTTCTTTGAGTTTGGACAATTCCTGGGTTAATATAGGCATTTACTATCTGATTAGGAACAAGTGGTCATTGTTTTAAAAAAATAAATAAATAAAAAGGATAAGTCTCCCATTAAGAAGAACTAAATTTTAAGTAAATACTTTATTCATCAGAGCTGAAGTTCATTCCAGGATTTCACATCTTTTCTCTTAAGTCTCAGCTTGCTTTCGCTCACTTAAGTGAGTGACAAAAAACTCTTGTTAACTTTTGCAGGTACAGGAGCAGACTCACTTTTTTTTTTTTTTTTGAAATGTCAGTTTGACTAGAGAAAGAAAAAAAAAAAAAACCTTCATATTACTCTCAGGCACATATTAAATAACAGAACAGAAGATTTTTGGCTGGGGATTAAGTTCCTTCCCCCCCGCCCCCCCCCCCCATGATAAGCTTCTTTATTTCATGCCTTGTACACTACAGGCAAGCCAAACATTGTATATTCCAATCCTCACTGGCAGATAGAAATCTAAGGACAGAGACACACTAGGCAAAAACTCAAGCTATGTTTACTACAACCCTGCTTCATTGACTAAGGTAATTTTTCAAAAAGTCATCTAAAAAAGTCACAGTTCAAAAGGATTTTCAAAGTTCTCAAGTCAAGACCTTGCCAATAGAGGCTTCTCTCCATATACATGCTGGTGTTTTGCCTCATCTTGTTTTAGATTGAGTCTCCAGTAGTGGGAATTCCAGCTTGCCTAAAGCTGTTATTCCGTGGTCTAACAGATGTCAAAGAACATTTCTAGCTATGGGCACTGTTAAAATAAAGTGATGGGAAAAAGAACATCCTAGATCATGAAAGCTGAGACAAGCAAATTAGAGAGAAGAAAAGTGATAAACTATATTCAATGTTGAAACAGAAATGTGCATCAGAATGAAGATTAATGAAACATTCCCACAAACAAATGTATTCTGTAAAACTGTAAAATTCTACAATTTATAGAGAGCCTATACATGGGAAAAGGAAAGCTGTTATCTGATAAAGTCTTTGGTAAATATGAAATTCAATAGAAGTTCCAGGAATTCGTGAATTCCAAAGCACACCATTTTTGCAACATTGCCTATTTAGACAAACTTTATAATGAGCTGCAGACAACCTAGTCTCGGGGAAAAAAAAAAAAAATCTCAGTTCCTCTGATTTCTCTTTACTCCAGATCTGAACAAAGTGAGCATAATCTTTCTATTATGCAACTCCATTCATTAGAAGATAAAGGAGAAGGGATGATCCAACGCAAAGGAGGAATTGCTGTTTTCGAGCAAATAATGCTTTGGGTTTCCTCATCATGAGATTGATCATCCAAGGAGTGTTTAAAACTATTTCTGGGTAAATAAGTTCTTTCTATGGTTGGGTACTTCTTGATATTCAATGCAAACTGGTACTTTTTTCCTAAAATGTAAGTCTCTGTAAAGTGTGAAATCATGTTTTAAATACAAACCAGACTTCATGAGTACATGCCATCAAATACAGCAAGAATACAACTGTATGCCAGCATGTTATTTTTATTCTATGTATATTTGCTTCATTGATAACATATCTAAAAATATAGTGTAAGAGGCAGCATAGAAAAATGTAAATGTATTAAAAGAAAGGCAAAAAATATCAATCTTTAGTAAGCCAAGTAATAAATTTCCATGGATAATATTTCATTATTGTAGCAATATATGGCAAAATATTGCTTTCACTGCACAATTAGTTACTACAGAGATACAAAAGCATCATTAAATCATTTTAACAGGGCTCTGCTAAAGAACTGGATTTGCAGGCTCAAAGTTTAGTTCAAATGGCTCTCAGGAAGTTAGTGATAGAAGAGATTGTCTAACAGTCTGCATCATTCAGCTTGTCTAACTTAATTATCCAATTGACAGGAATGACCAAGAAAAAAATAAACTATACTACTATCTGTATTAAGAATTTCTAGCTTGCCTTGCACAAGGACAGATCAATTAGGATTATGAATTTCCTCTAGCCTTTAAAAATTATGTGACAAAAATAAAGAAAGGTGATCTGATACTCTTGGATACATAGCATTAGTGAATCACTTATTTTATTATAGTGCAAAATTGCTGTGCCTGTCCCTGTGATACTGAACAGGTCTAATGTCCCAATCAGATCCAGAGGGGAGGATCACTACTTTCCTCAGAAAAAGGAAAACCTGGTATCTATCTTATTTCTATTAACACAAACAAACAACAAAACATCTTAAAATCAAACAATTTAAAATTATTAAAAAAAAGAAAAGGTAATTTAAAATACTATAACCTTTTTCAAAAATTAGGGATAATGCTCTCCACTTTGTTCCCTTCCCTTTTCTTCAGCTATTAACACAAACTAGGATAGATTTATTTATTTATTGTTAAGTTCCACCCATATTCTCTCAAATTATGGAGAAAATATTTTAAATTTAAATGCTTCCTCAGGAAAAGAATGAACATATATTGATATCCATATATTGATGTAAAGTAGTTTAATTTGTGTGTTGAGATACAGCCAGCTCAGGTCAGTTGTCTTTATGATTTGTGCTTCAGAAGAGATTGATTTCTGGCATGTATAAAAGCTCCTGTTTGTCTACAATCGGAACACATCACAAAACTGACTGTTGCAGAATAAGCTACAGTAATTTATTACATCCTTAGAACAGTTCCCATTGATCATGGAAGGAGCAAGGTATTGTGTTAGTGAGACACCGAAGGCGCTGAAAGCAGCCCCTGCCAGCTAAGTGTTGCACTGTAACTGCATCTGTAAATTCTTCAAACACATGTTCAAACTCACACTCAAAAAAAAAAAAAAAAACTTTAGCACAGAAAAAGCTTGCACTAGCATTCTCATCCAAGACAGAAAACCATAGTATCCTGTACTTGAAGTATATGATATTATTTATCCACTGGGAATGTATTTTTTCCCCAAATAAAACTAATAGGAACACAAACATGCTTCCTATCTGTGAGGCATATTTAAACAACATGCTGTTCTGATGATTACATAAAGAGCACACAGACAAGCTACAAAAGGTCAGATGTAGCTGGAGTACAACCCATAAATTGTTTCAGCTAGGTCTGATGTCTTCGACTCAAATACTTGACTAGATCATTAGCATTACTGCAAATGCAGGGACAAGCCCTTGTGTTTAAATAACAGAGGAAGATGCACAGCATAGTTTCTCATGTAGTTTACTGATTTATGTTATTAGCCCAGACTTTTTGGTGTATTTCCATAACTAATAGGGTAACTTGTTCACATCTCAATTCTAAACACACACTTAGCACTTCAGCACATCATTTCTTTACATAAATAAGTGATATTGTTCCAGTGAAAGCATGTATTATTGTGCTTATTGTATGCTTAAAGAATAGAGTGGTTTTCCATCCTATTCCACTTTTTAATTTTTAACTTTTAAAGAAAGCTTAAAAAAGCAACAAAAAGTAAAGTCTATTGAGTTATTTTATTATAGAAGGCTGAAATGTTCCACTTAAGGCTTCAAGTACAAATACTAGTGACATGAACAAGTTCATATTGTGGTTTTGACAATTTGTTTTCCATCATAAAAAGGAGCATTTTCACCATCCTTGCAGGAAGTTGAATGTATAGTGTCATTTTGACCTTGATGCTGTCAGATGATACACTCCAGTCCCCCTAGCCAAGGCACATACCTCAAGACAATTCCCGTGATGCTCTACACATTAGGCATGGAACAATCCACTGTGTATGATAGAAAACTTAACTCTTAAGGGTGACAGCTTCTTGTGCAACTTGTAAGAAGTCCAAGAAATGTGCAGTTTTACTGAACGGGTTATTTGTGAGCTCTGAGTGGAATTTAAAAGGAAGAGTAACTCTAGTCAATGAATATTAAATTTAAAAACAAATTCTATTTACAAACAAGAAAAGTTTTCTTATGGAAATAATCTTAAATCTTCTATTTGCAGAATTAAAGGAAACAAATTCCATAATCACTTATAACATCTAATTTCTTGCTGTCTCTATAATCTCTATAAACCTATAAAAACATCTTTTGGAGCTTATTTTCTCCTTGCTTTATGTTAACCCACCAATTCCTCCAAAAGTATTCTTAATTTATAGGAGTAAAACAAGGAATCAGAAGAATCAAAGTCTTTATTGATACATTTGAAAATCATCTGACAAGGTCCATATTTGCCCATTAGATCTTTCTGAAATCTAACAGATTTTCAAGTCCCCCTCCCTTCCAGTTCCCTCTTCCTCCATCAACAGAAATGCTCATTTTATAGATGGGAAACCAAGGTTCCTAATTTCTGCCATACCTAACCTGGAAGAAAGTCTTGAACATAGTATTCTATCATAGTGAATATCTTCACTACTGTTATTAGTTGTTCTGCAACGGGTCTCTTGCTTTGTTTTGATTCTTACTGGAATCCTCCTTCCAGACTTCTCAGAAACATCAAGAGTTCTCCAGCCCTTTCTCTATAGAAGAGACTGGTGATTTCACCCTGATGGACAGCTAAACACTATCATAACTGCTCTCTCCCTCCCCATTCCTCAAAGGGAAGGAGAAGAAAATAAAATAGAAAAGGTCTCAAGGTTGAGATAAGGACAGGGAGATTGCCCACCAATTGCTATCGTAGGCAAGAGACTCTGCATAGAGAGGTCACTATAATTTATTGCCTATTACTAAGAGCAGAAGAGTAAGAAACTGAAAGCAAATAAACCACCCCATCCTCCTATCTCCTCCCCAGATGGCACAAGGGAATGGAGGTTGTGGTCAGTCCATAACCCTTCATTATCTGCCACTACTTTATGATCACTCTCTTCCCTGTACAGTGTGGGATTCCTGCCATGGGATGCTGTCCTTCACCAACTGATCCTACATGAGCTTCCCACAATGTGCAGTTCAAGAACTGCTCCAATGCCATGGGGTCTGTCCCTCAGAAGCAGACTGTTCCAGTATGGGTCCCTCACAAGTAGCAGCTCCCACCAGATCAACTGCTCCTGCGTGGGCTTCTCCACAGGCTACAGGGGGACAGCCTGCTCCACCATGGACCTTTCCACAGGCTGCAGAGGTACATGGAGCATCTCTTCCCCTCCTTCACTGACTTCGGTGTCTGCAAGGCTGTTTCTGTCTACATTTTCCTCACTCCTCTCTCCCACCTGCTGTTGCACAGCAGTTTTTTCCCTTTCTTAAATCTCCTCTCACAGAGGTGCAACCAGCATCACTCACTGGCTCAGCTCTGGCCTTTGGCAGGTCCCTTTTTGAGCCAGCTGGAGCTGGCTCTAGTCTGACATGGGGTAGATTCTTGGTTTTTCTCAGAGGCCATCTCTTGCTGTACCCTCACTACCAAAGCCTTGCCACACAAACCCGATAGAGACTCTCACCAGGAATCTTTCTGAAATAAGAACATTACAGCATAATAATACTGTTTGCTTCACTAACCAAATCAATTTTTTTTTCCAAGAATATTTTGACTAAACTCTTGTTTTCCTCCCAGTAATGTCTTCTCACATTTCAGCAGATTTTCTAGGTCTAGATTTTTGCCAGCTTGACCTTTCAGACTTAATGGGCCCAACTGCATTCATAATGAATCGCTTTACTTCTCAGCATCTTCTTTACTTGCAAGGCCTTTTGCTGGCTTTATCATAAATTATAGAAGGTCAATCTAAGCCATAGGTTCAATACTCAATACTAAATTACATAATACAAAAGAGACAAATATTTTACAATCAGCATTTGTAAGAAAATAAAGTTACTAACAATTTTGTCTTCAAATTTGCATGTAATTCTGAAAAGTGTCAATTCTTTGTCCTTCGGGTTCTTATTACCTATCACTTATAAATTGATTATCTCAGTCCACAGCTTTTAAACAACTGTGGATATACAGATGTGTAAATTCATCTTTGATGTACTCCCACTACTTATAGTAGTGTTCCAGCTTTTAATGTACTCAAACATCTTCCCTCCTCCAGGTACTAGGGAATCCTGCTCAACATTACAAGGTATTAAGCATAGCCTGATATCTTCAAGTGAAAATATTCTTTTTCCTGGCAAAGTTTTCCCTCAGAGTAGTTTGTAACTTTGACTATTGCCACAAGCAAACAAAGTTATCACAGTAAAAAACTTTTCAGCTCACTCCTGTAGGTGCTGCTATACTAGGCCTTCTGCCAGTACACAATTATGTAATCAAAATCCTAACCTAGAATTCTCCTGGCAAAAATTTAACACAGGTTTGACCTAAGAAAAGTGTCAAGTTCCCATTCTCAAGAACAGAAGGCTCTGTACTTCAAAGTTTCTCTAAAAAGTGAAGATCAAATTCCAATAAAGGGAGCCCCAGAATCTCTGCCAATAGAATTGGTGCACAAAAGCTGGTTAAGGAAAAACCATTCTTCCTCACTCTTTTGCATGTGTAGCACACAATCATTAAAAGGGTACATTACAGTATACACTTCCAAGCATGCATGAGATTAAGAGATGGATCAGCACAGACTTAAACCACTTAGCTGTGATCAGCTAAGGTTTGAGCATTCTTTTTTTTTTTTTTCTCCACAAGATTTAATGTTTCAATCTTGATTAAAGAGACAACTATGAGCCCAAAGCACTAAGAAAAGACATTTCCTGGAGATTTACAAAAGCATATTAAAAACTGCCACCTAAAGACTTCATTAATGGACTATAGACACGACACTGAAATGAAAATCACATTTCACTTTCAACAAACAGTGGATTCAGGCTGCCATGCACTGTTTGTGCCTCCACCACTTGTTTTGCCAATTCTTGGTACTTTACATGCGGAATAGAAATGGGCAGACACCACCAATTTCTAGATGAGTCTTCAGAGATTCAGTTACTAAGGAAATTGTACTACAAGCAAGGGTCATAGTAATTTACCTCTTGGTCCTTCCATACAGGCTCAGAAACAAGACCAGAAATTATCACCTAGCATATTTTCACTCAGCTGGAGACTTGACTTTGCTGCTGGATCTGCTAGTATGCTTTATCAGTTTTGCTCCTAGTTTATGAATGACATTTTGAAAAGTCTATATTGCCAACATAAGATTAGCATCCACATGCCTCAGATTTGTTTCAAGTTATTTAGATTAACATCCTAGATGCAGGATTTTAGAATGGCAAGCTTATCTAAACCAAATTTCTCTCTGCTCCTCCACCGATGTAAAATGTAGATTTGTCGAAAATGAAGATAAAACATGTAGATCACTGCAGACTGTTGTTATATTAACAAGCTTGAAAGAAGGTAAAATGCATGCATTTCCATTAGGGAATTGCAGAAAAAAATATGTAGATAGCCAGCCATAGCCATTGAGACTAAGAATTAATCTTATTAAGTGCACTAAAGTTATACTATATGGTCCCAAGTGTAAATCGGAGTTTGAAGACTTGTTTGCAGTGCTTATGACATAACATGTAAAAGTTTAAGTCATATTAATGGGAGTTGAAACTATGAAATCTCTTAAAACCCAGATGCATGCTAGGTATAGAAGAAAGAGTTGTCAAGAGAAACAAGATAATTAGCATTTGTGAAATTCAGAATAACTGCCTCATAAGGGAGCATTGCTGACCTAGGGAGAGCTTAATTACAATGTATGGGAAAATTAGGACAACAAGCAAACCTCCCATGGAAATATTGGGAAAAGAGTTGTTTCCTGTAACTGTAATGCTACAGCTGTTCTCTCTCAGATCTCCTGTCTAACCTGGTTTAAAGGTACATTGACAATTTATTTGGACTCTAAAATACATTGCATGTACCATAAGGGCACCATAAGTCCTAACCAGTTAAAGTTTTGAGATGTTTTATACAATAAAATGGATTCAAGCCATGAAATGAATGCCAATGTTAACTCCCAGTTCATAGGTGTTCAAACAGATTTTGAGGATTTGCAGAGCATAGCTATTTCAGGTTCTTATCTGATTTGATTGCCAGTGATGCCATCTATATGTATTTAAAATGGTTCCTCACATCTTTTGTAGAAAATTGAATGGTGATGTACAATAACATGTCACAAAGGCGACAATACAAACAAATTAAACTGTTAAATGGCAAACATTGCAAATATTTGTCATTCTGTGTACTATAGTCCAAATATTTAGTAGTATCTCATTAACTTTAGCCTAGAAATACATCTATAAAACCAGTTGTAACAATTGCCCAAGACTCTGATTGCATTTAGTGTTTGTGGGTCACAGGATCTACCTTGAAGATTTGGCCCTCCGTTCCTTTTCCACTCCCTACCTCCATTTCAAGATTTCAGTTAGGAAGCCCATAATATCAGAATAAAATAAACAGTGTATACTAAGAGGTAGACATACAAAACCCGCCACAATTGTGAGATTTTTGAGAAGCAAATATTTAACTGAACAAGCAGGCAGTTTCAGAACAATTCCTCTGCAGATGGCTGACCAGCTGCAGGTCTATTTAATTCATTGCATACAGATGTTTGCTTACACATTTATTATGTAGGAGTCCATTGTGCAGCCAGGTGTTCACAAGGTCAGGTAATCAAGCATTGTTTGATTATGAGGGATTCATCCAGTGTTATTCACAGTGCTACAGCAAGTACCATTATTCTTTTTTCTATTTGTCTGACTAATTGGAGCTCATTTTCCCTGAACTGCCACCGTGACAATAACCAAAAATCTCTCGAAACAGCGGGGCACAGGCAAATTTTACACATCGAACCTAATGTACATTCTTATTATGTAATATTTATAGTCACTATGGAGGAGACAGAGGAAAAGTAAGATGTTAGTGACATCAGGATCTTTTGCTTCTCTTTGGCTGAGAAACGTGAGGTCACTTTGGTGTGTTTTTGTTGTTGTTATTTTGTTTGTTTTGTTGTAAATTGCTTAGATCTTCAGGGACAACACACAAACTCATTTCACATTTCAAACTTTCTGTATGAAAGTCAATTGATGAGTCAAGGAACAAACGAAGGCCCTCATAGAATGTATGGTTTCAGCATTCCCTCTCCCCCCTTCCTCCCCTTTTATTTTTCCCTGAGATTTAATCTTTCAGTCTTGATTGAAAGAGACAACTATGAGACAACTATGAGCTCAAAGCTCTAAGAAAAGACATTTCCTGGAGATTTACAAAAGCATAATAAAAACTGCCACCTGAAGACTTCATTAATGGACTACAGACATGACACTGAAATAAAAATCACATTTCACTTGAATTCTATACAATAAAACGGACTACTGCAATAAAATACGTTTAGCAGTAGACAGCTATAGAAATTTAACACAACAAATGCAACATTTCCTTATGGTAAGGCACTGTGTAACTACTACAGTGATATCCCCAGTCAAAAGATATAATAGCTTTTCAATTGACTTGCCTTTTCTTAGGACTCATCCTTGGTAGGGAATCTACAGATGTTATCACAAGCAACAGCATGCAGGACTTCCTTCACAGTAAAAGCAGAGAAAAAAAGCTATAAATATTGTTGAACTCCAGCATAACAGATGTTTACCCTCTTCTAGATACCATTTCTGCCTGAAATCTCTCGTGGTCTGCTGTGTTCCCTCCTTTGAACTACTTGGTAACAGATCTTCCAGTGTTAAGAACCCTAAGAAATTTCCATGAACTCACAGAATTTTAACTTCCTCCAGATCTGAATTTTGATCTCCAACCTGAGCATTTCCCAGACTTGCTTGTGCTCTAGAAGAGCACCAAAGCTTTCTCCCTATCACACTGCCTTTTCCAGGAAAGGCCCACTAGCTATACTTTTTTCTGCAACCAACCATCCTACTTGTATATAAAACCTTGACTCTTTTCCAGGTGATACTGATAACCACATTTCCTGGCACTGTTCCAGGTGCACTCATGAGGATTTACTAAGCCTTTTGATGCCTTGCATTCTCTCTTCTTGAGTGGAGATTTATTCATCTTACTTCTGAAGCTACTTTCTGGTGTCACTATTGGCTCTCTAAGAATACAAGAGACAGGAAAGAATTAGAAAAAGAATCAAGTAGCAAAGCAAGCAGTAGAGAGTAGCTATCTCAGCTCAGTTTACACACACTGCATGGAATATCATTTAAAGAAAATAGTTATTAGGTCATAAAAATTAGGTCAATTGTTGTGTTTTAATCGATTTAAGAAGCCTTTAGGGATCAGGGAATACTGTGTCCAGCTCTGGGCTCCTCAGTACAGGAGAGCCATGGGCATACTGGAATGAGTCCAGCAAACAAACAAGAAGATGGTTGAGGGATTGGAGCATCTGACATGCAAAGAGAGGCTGAGAAAGCTGAAACTGTTTAGCCTGAAGAAGAGAGGGCTCAGAGGGACTTTATCTGTGTGTACATACAACAGACGGAGGAGTAAGGGAGAGCTAACCAGTTTCTTTTCAGTGATGGTTAGTGGTAGGGCAAGAGGTAATGGGTACAAATTTAAACATATTACATCCCATCTGATCAAAAGAAAACTTTTTTACTGGGAGGGTGGTCAAGCACTGCAACAGGTTGCCAGAAGGGCTTTGGAGCTTTCTCCATCTTTGTGGGTATTCAAAACCCAAATGGGCAATGAACTGTGCAACCTATTCTCGCTTACTTCTCTGCAACAGAGGGGTTCACTGGAAGATCTCATATGCTCCTTTCCAACCATTCCATGATTCTGTGGTTTTGTCATGTGCTAATCATGTACCACCAAATGCTGAGAGGTTGTGGGGAGATTTCCCCAGAATTACCGCTTCTTTAATATATACTAGTCTTTCCATGCCCTTCCTCTAAGTATACACACATTTCACACAGTGACTATACACATACACAGTTCTAGTTCTCAATAGTGACAATTTTTACTGGCTTTTCAAGTCATGCTTCAGGTTCGCTGGAGCACCAGAGGCTGGTGTGTAAGATCGGGTTGTATGCTGCTGTGCTTATAGCAATGAGAAGAATAGTGAGCTAATGGAAGTTAATGCTAATGCATTCATTTTATTGCCTTCTCCTTTCTTGTCATATCTACCCACATATGTGAAGCACTGTGTCTCCCCTTCCCCCCACACCCCCCCCCCCCAAAAAAAAAAAGCAGCCACATTCATATTGATAGTATTGTGTTCAATAAATATAAACATCTCATGTGCGACTCATATACAGCTTCAAGAACAAAAGCATCTGATGTCCAAGGGCTTCAAAGGCATTTTGGTTATCTGACTTGGTATGAATTCTTATTACCTTTCTTAAGTCCACTGAAATAATTACCTGTCTTTTGATTTAGCACCAGCAACTTTTGCAGAAATAAGAAAGATTTTTTAAAACAACTAGGATACAAATAACTAACATAGATGGTCAGAGAAAGCGTTAAGTATACACTAGAAAAAGAATGAGAAATTCTGCAAACTCTCCACAAGGCAACCTTTCTAATTCTTGCACTATTTCTATTTAAAAGGTCTGTGACATATATAAGATATAACTATGAAAGTAATAAAAATGCTCTCAAGTAAGTATATTGATAGAATTAGGTAAAATTAAATGCGTGAGTTAGAAAAATCTGATATAAAATACAACTTTTAAAAAGATCCTTGTGATAGCTTCTGTCAACCTAAAAGTCTCTGTCATTTCTTACAATGTCTGAATATTTTAATCATGTCTTAACTTACTGATCTCATAACCTGTTGGCTTCATACACTTCTGGAATCATAAGGGTAGAAGGTGAGGGCTAAAAAGAAGTTGACTAACTGGAAAAGGCATAAAGCCTATACGTAGAGTACCTATTAGAGTACTGGTTCTCTAATGGAAGGATGCTTGATTTAGATATTTACCTAAAACCTATAACTATCAAAACCTAATAGGTGTTCAAAGTTGGATTGAGAACCTCATCTTCACATCCTTCACATCTGATTTCACTCAGAAAAAAAATAAAGACTTCTTTTTTTTTTCTTTTTTTTCTTTTTTTCTGATAGAAATGCTTTGCAGTTTTGAGTTAGTGAATGGAGCAAAATAAGAAGTGAAAAATACTTTACCAGGTACTTGGAGCATCAAAAGGTTTAATGTGCTTTAAGAAAAACAAAAAAAATAAAGGTGTATTTTGGAGCTCCTAAAGGGCAGTACTTTATAGTATTCTGTTTTTCAGTGCCTCTAATTCTATTTTCATACTATAATGTATTTTTGCTATTAAGATCAGAAACCTTTTGCTTCTCTATCTTGTGAGTTTTCAGAATATAGCCATGCCCTGCTAAGGAGAAGTAACTAGCTAACTTATTTGTAGTTAGTCATCTGTTGCAGCCAGGCATGGTATGTACCTCTGGGACTACAATGATCTGGGAGCCAGCTGCTTCCATGTGGTTTTCCTACATTCTTGAGGTGCAGTAAGGCTCAACAGAAAGTGTCTGTTTGAAGGAACTCCTAATGATAGCTTTATCTGCATGTGAAAAGCTAGTTGGGAGTGAGTGACTCTGATTTATTCATTTCTATCTGTAGTCTATTTAAGGTCTATTGGTCTATCAAAGTACTATATACAATGGGCACAAATATGCTACGATTTGATTCATTCACAGTTTGTCATGTTAAAACAGCGCTTCTGTGCATTACAGCAATCACTATCTTATAGTTCACTTTTTCAATCACATCTTACAAACTAGAAGAAACAATTCTTAAAATTTCTAATCTATGAGCTTGAAATCGATGAACTCTGGGTTTAGTTCACTAAGTGCTATTTGCTGCTACACAGTCTGCCTCCTGCTACAAAAAAACTGTACTACCAGCCTTCAAAACAGTGAAATATCACCAGCACATCACTCCTTTTAGATCATATTTTGCTACAGAGACCAGGGAAACTTTATTCCTCTGCAGGAACTCTGTCAGTCAGAGCTGGGTTCCATGGGGAAACACTGAAGACAGAATGGGTTATGCTGTTCTTTCACTCCAAAAATGAGCAGCATATGCCTTTGGCAGGCTTGTGCTGCCAGTTGTGGGAGTGGATAGGTCTCATGGCCAAGAAAGCTGTTGAGTGTTAGCTTTTATTTTTGAACATTAAAGAGTGTCTCCCCAACAAGACAAAGAGAATTACTCTGTAGAGGCATGAGTCTAGAGTAAGCACTAGCTTCAATTGCTCCAAGCTAGATATGATTTTAAAGTGGAAGTTGGGATATGCAGAAAATTGGGCAGGAGTATCTCCTTCATTTTTCTGGACCAGTGCCTATGACCATGCTGTTTTTACTACCATTTTTGATCCCTTTTCCTAATATCAGTTTTTAGAATAGTTATGTGTTCACTGTTCTATAGATTTGTTAAGTTTGGATAAATACAGGAAAAATTCCACAGCCTTAATTATGAGTTTTGCTGGAAAGCCCAAAGGTTACTATTAGTGCAGAAGAGCTTTGAATAATGAAACCCCATTCTATGGTCCTTTTTTATGCAAGCAATCTTTACTATGTGACAACCCTCCCAATAGTTTTCAAGAGTTGCAGTGAGATCCTGTCAATCAGTGCTTGACTTGTGACTGTTTTCTAAACAGCAACAGATTAAGTAAACCCTACAGTGACAGTATTCTCTGCTTACTTATCCTGGCAGTAGCCAACAGCTCTTAGTATTTTAAACATGACTAAAAATATCCACCAGTTCAGAGAATGATATAAATGGCCTTGTAACAAACCACATATGCAGACGTTATTTATTACCAAGTATAGAGAGGGGAAGCACTGAAAGCAAATTCAGGTAGGATATATCTACAAGCACAGTTATCAATAACCAAATAATTAAAAGGAGTAGGCTGCCTTAATGTTTTGTTATTAAGTGACTAACCCAGAGATTCCTATTTAAAAATAACCCCTGCAAACATTTGGTTAACAGATGTCCTCTGGACAATTCTGCTTGACTCTTTTGGGGGTGTGCTTAGCTATAATTGTCATTAAAGATTTATTTTAGAAACCTTCAATAGGACTTTATGTTCCCTAAATTAGAGAGAGTTTATTTGTTGGTATAAATCAAAAAGAAAGCATAATTGTATTTAGCTCATTTGAGGATTTCACAAGGAAACACGAATAAGTACCACAGTAGCAACGAGTTTCATACCTTCTAACACTTTGCTTTCTGAAACCAGTCTTGGGTTGTAATATTCCATTAATAGGGAGATCCCAGGGGCTTGCAATTAGGGCAGGAAATATACATGTCAAATCTATATTCCCCAAAATGTACTGCATGGGAAGACTAAAATAGTAGTATTGAGGTATATAATGCAATTGAGATTAAACAATGTAAGATAATTCCCTGGTTTTGGTATTGTACAAATATATGAGGATATGGGGTCAACAGTCAGTAAAATTTCTTTTTGCCATAGCCTCCCAGAAAAGACAAGCAGTAAAAGTAGTTCACTTTGAAAATTTACTGTAAAGAGAAAACAGTAAAAATGAGATATTTGGAAAAGAATATGAAGGAAAATTTTCCGTTTTCCTTATTGTTTGTAATTTACTCTTCCACAGCTTTTTAATAATCTTTTACCACCAGAACATTGAAATATTTCATCAAAGTCAAATCAGCTCCTGCTCACACCTTTCATACTGTATGCAAATACATTCAATATTATCTCTGATTCAGAGTTGGAGAAAAGAGACACAGATTTCTCTTTATACTGGCAACACCACTGCCTTGTGCAGTCAAGCTCAGAATCAAAATGTTTGCTTGTTGAATAAACTGCGCATCTGTCGGTAATGCTGTTGGAATAGACTGTAAGGGAAAGGGCAGTATTTCAAATACACACCACCCTTTAGTCTTCAATATTTGTCTTTTCAAACAGCAGAAAATAGTATTTATTATAACATACTTATTCAATTATTTTGGATTGAAACCTAAAGGATCTATCATGTGTTTCTCCAGTAACCATCTTTTTTATTACTCTGTTCACTCAACAAGTATATCTGTACCATGCTTGTTACAGATGCATGCGCTATCACTGAATAGGCACTTCTGTACTTAGGAGCAGGGTCACTGTATTAGAGCAGTTCACTGCCCACACTTCTGTACCTTGCTGAAAGGCATTGAAGCATGCTCCTGATGAATCACAGGTGGACGCATGTTTAATCTAATAACAAGTTCTCTTTCAACAGCACTATTGCAAATCTTGTGTTTACTAGTTAAGGCCTTCAGTAGTTTCTTATTTATGCGTAAACACAGTCTGCCAATATCTTTTGGGGTTGTGAACTTACACTGTTCATGACTATCTTTAGTATTTTTTCTTATTAATAACATTGTTATTATCTAATTTCAGATTAAAAATCCAAAATACTTCCTCTATTAGAAAAATTCATGTCAGAATCTCCCAGTAATCTGACAGTTTCTGACTTTATTCCAGACCCAAATCCAAATCTTACCAGAGACTTGGTTAGCATTCTCTTCAAAGTATTTGTATAAACTCATTTTCACTTTGTATGCTCATGAAAATGAGGATAATGAGGTATAACTCTCTTGTGTATTTTCATTTTACACAGACTATGTTTTTGTAATAACATAAATTTGCAACCATCTTTCCTGCCTAGGCTAACTGAAATACGTGAAACTCATCTTCTATTAACAAACTAAGACTACCTTCTTTCTGGCAAACTCTATCTGCAGTTAGAGAGTGAAAGGACTGTATTTTTTTTTCCATTGGTCTCCATTACTGGAGTTTAAATTTAATCTCTCACATTTAGTGTTTCTCAGAAGTTTTAGATCTACCATTCTTTCTCTTAGGTTATTTTCTTCAGCCTGTTTTTATTCCTGGTACTATGTGCTATTCAGATACCAGATTGCACAAAAGATCATGAAATACTGAAGCTACTATAATTACTTCACCTTCATATGATCTCTCCAGTGTCCTTCCTGAGTCCATCTGGATGTTAAGTCCTACAGGTTCAGATCCAGAACCAATGTATGGGATCATTCTCACCATAATGTATGGAAGACATTTGCCTCAATGAATTCCTACACTATGTACTTCAGTGTTTCCAGAATTACTAGAAACGCTAAACTTACAAAGCTGCACTTCATGACTTGAATGAGACTCAAACTGTGGCTGGATTCACAGGACATGTTGTCTCTGTTTCCTTTGTCAGTGTGCCTATAAAACAGAAGGGGAAATTCTCATCTGCACAATAAAGCAACGCTGCTAACTAAGTCAGCAAAACTGGACTTAGGCAACAAACAGATTTTTTTAAATTGCATGAATGTTCAGAAGCACCCTGCTAAGTTTCCCACAGGGAATCATATCCTAAAGAGTCAGTGAGCTATTAGATTCTCTGCAGATTTGCAATGTTAATTAGAAAAATACAAATAATGTGCAAATCCCAGGCTCAGTATATGATCTGAGAAACTGAGCTAAGCACATATTATTTCTTCAAGGTTGTTAAACAGTGAGAAAGGACACATCATTAAGAATTCATTTTGCATTTGAACACTGTCTTGATCAGGGTGTGAAGTGAATCACACACCTAGCCTGTCTACCTATCACCAGCTAACAGGGTATCACAGAATCAGGCTAGTGCAGTTCTTCCTGTTCTCAAATATAAAAGCTAAGTCAATAATTACTCTGCCTCTATCTCTGTGTATTTTTTGCTTTCACAGCAGATGCTGAATCCATGTATCTGCATTGATGTCAGTCCCACCATTAAACCCTTAATCTCTGTATACTCACTTTGTTTCATGCATTGCCAAAGAGATCAACCCTGCAACTAGTTCCAAAGTATATAGGTAGTAAAAACTTATGGTTAGCACCCTGCCATTGGCTCTTCTGTCTTTCTTTTTCTGACTGAGCTCTGTACACATGGGGCAGCTGTCAAAGTCAGCTGTCAAAAGCAGACCCAAAGCTGGGTCAGAACATTTCCAGATAGACATGGTCTCTCTAAGCAATATTTTCAGACAAGCAAGTAGAATCAGCCCTTTTCTTTTCTTTCCTTTTTTTTTTCTTTTTTTTTTCTTTTTATTTTTTTTAACTCACAGGGACTGTATCATAATTGGTAGGTGTCATTATCATCTTGAAAACTATTGTCTCCCATTTCTAAAAGCAGCTATTTGGTAAGCCAACATCAGTCACCATTCAACACATACTTAAGGTCAAAGTGTGGAAGGTACAAGAGACATTTGCAAAGGGAAGACAAAGTAACAAAAGAATACTCTTCCTTACATCTAGTTTTTCAAAAGTTTGAACACATGCCAGAGTCAACGAAAATGCAGCAAGGTCAGTCAACAAATGATCCACAGTAGAGTGGTACTGAAAGACATCCTGTCTTTGTCAACATTCTGTAAAGGTTAGACTAGTTTTGGTCAAAGCCTCTGTCCAGTTCACCCAGCAATATGGGAACCTATTTGTCCCCAGATCTTTTTTGTGCTGTGGGCCCCACAAGGCTGTCTTCAAAGGAACCTGTCACTGGAGATTTCCACCTATAGCAGAATTCAGAAGGAAGTGGAAGCTTTGGGGAGCTCTCATGAAGAGCTTTTCATTTCCATATATTTCAGAGTTTTGATGAACTCTGGCCCCATGACCTAAATGTTAGGAAGGCTAAACATCATCCATAGGTGATGGTTAATTGATCTTGAAAGACATAATAGTAATCTGTGACTACAGCAAGTGTTACATTCTTCAGCCAGGTCTTATCCTAAAATACTGTTACCTTATTTATGGGTTCTGTTGTCAAACTAGATATACTTGCCTTATTAGTTTCCACTGAGAGAGGTATTTTAGTAATTATACAAAAGCCATTTCTTCAAGCACAGAATTGTGAGTTTTACTAGAATATGAAAATTCTTTTTTTCTATATATGCCTGTTAAACTTTTTCTTGTTGTCATTCCAATTCAGTTTTCTAACAGAGATTTAAAGAAACTCTGTTAATATCCAAGCACACAAATATGCATTTTGAAATATATAATAATGCAATTAAAGGTACTCTAGACTTTAAAGAGTCGTACAGCAGATAAGAGTGGTAAGAGCTCAATTTCAGAACAGAAATTAAAGTCTTTAGAAGTGTTTTCTTTTAGGTGTTTTCTTTAATACATTTTTGAGCACTTCAGGGTTGTTGCCTAAGAAACCTTCCTTAGCAGATTATTTCGTTCTAATTTTCTACACGTTTTTCTCATCTCTCTGCTTTGTGTGTGTGTGCCTGTTTATAGATTGATTACATTTATTCATATAGAATAATTCATCTCTTAACTCTGCTATTACCTCCAAGAAGTGTTTAATTTCTCGCCTACCTTTTATATATATGAGTACCAAGATTATCATTTTCTAGCTAAAGTCCATTAGATCATTTTTCTGTTTTAAGGATTTCATTTGGATAGAACACTAAATCCTTACAAAGTCATAGATTCATTTAGCTTCTGTGAGCAGTAAACTGAATGTTTATGCAAAATTACATACAATCCTGATGAATTTTTCTATTAGTATTTGTATCTTGTTTCTATTTTTATTTTTACATATTATAAATCATTTGTCCCCAAAACCAATTGGTGTTTTAGAATGTGATTCTCTTCCTTTTGTGAAAGGAATGACCTTTCCCTCCCCACATTTGCACACATATCTGCCAGTTAGTATTAGACAGGAGCATAAATAAAGTATTTTGAGGAGTTGTGGATGAGATTTCACAGGCATTCTGGATGAGATGGAGAGTATTAAGGAATTTCTGTCAAAAGTGACCATTCCTTGGCATATGCTTAGAGATTGCACATGTGAAAGCAAGGCTTGCCTATGCCCCTGTGTGAAAGAACAGCAGCACAGTTCACATATAACTAGGAGAAAATGAGACTGGCTAGCAGAACACGAAGTGTAAAGCCTCTATGTAGAAGGGGCTTCCATAATTTTTCTTTTTCTACAAGGACTAAAGTGCTCATCTGATTCTAATTAAGAGCTTCAGGAATTGTAGAGTTTCTTTAAATGAAAGAACTGGCTATGAAGTTCTTCTATATTTTTCCCGACTGGCTGTAAAGTCAGATAAAACAGGCTATACGTTAAAGTATAGAATTGTTGGTAGCTTTCAACAGAGTTTTCATGCAGTATCTGGAAAGAAAACTGTTCTGATCTTTGTGAACTTTTCAAGACAATCCAGAGGTGGAATTGCTAGCAAATAAAACATTCTGTACAGTACCTTCTGTCTTTCACTGCTCCCTCACTAAGTCATTATTGAGACTTCTTGAGTATTATGTAAATTTTACCGTAAAGAAAAAGGTGAAAGAAAGTAAAAATGTTATGTTTCTACTTTATTTTATTTCTCATTTTGCGTGTAGTTCTGTTAATATTCACGGAATCTGATGCTATGCTGGAACAGCACAACATACTTTCTTGAATCACAGTTTTTTACTACAATTTACACCACAATGAGCATTGTGTTTCCATGTAGCTCTGTAAGTTTATGGCTTTTTTAGGAGCCTTTTTAGTCTAGTCCTTCCATAAACGTGCCCCTACTTGTTAAAAGAACCATAGCAAAGTTTTGTGAAAAGCTGAGTGGAAAGATTAAGTGAGGAGAGATTTCAGGGTGTAATTGCATTTTATCTTTCAGAAGTGATGGAGGTTATAGCCAAGGCTGTGGATACTTTTTTTGGGAATGGTAAAACTTTCCTGCCAAGATGGTAGTGGTCTAAGCTACAAGACAAAGTATAGACTAGGATGTTCCCAAACTCAGAGACCATCCAAGAGTTATGATGCAGAAAGTTTAGTAGTTAAAAGAAAATGTTGAACTGGAACTGATTCTCCATTCATTTGCAGTGTTTACCGCAGAGTAATTTCACTAACTACAACAATGCTAATTCTATATTTTTACCACGACAAATCAAGAATCAATCATTTTCCAAAACAGTGGTCTGAAAAAAAAAAAAATTACCATAGGGGAAAATAGCTTTCCTCGATGAGCAGCAATGAATAGAAATACATTGTCAACAGCCCTTGGGGAGAAATCCATTAGAAAATTTGACAACTTGTAAGGTTTTAAGACAATTACAAAGTTGTTCAGAGACTGCCAACTGAGATCAACTTCAAAAAATGGGGATTTCCTTAAAGTAAAAAGGTAGAAATGGTGGTTCACTGCAGTCTGATTTCTACATATACACTGACTCTGTCAAGCATACTACATACATTGTTTTATGTTGAGTTTTTCTGGAGGTATAAACCCTGCAGTTTCATTCCCTGTACAGCTCAGTGTGACCCAGTGTATCCATTAAAAACATTAGGTTCAGATAATATCAATAACATTTTGTGTTAGAGCTCTACTTTGCATAATCTGTAGAAGATTACTATTAATTGTTAGGTAATTTATTTCAGGGAGAGTGTTATAATTCTTTTTTTTTTTTTTTTTTTTTTTTTTAATCCAGCTGTCCTAAATGGTAAGTTCAGCTTCCAAGCTGGTGATCCATAGTCTGAGAACAAAGTGTTCTTTTTAAAGCAGTACTAGACAAACTCAACAAATACTATGTAGATAATCCATTATTCCAGTAATCTCTGTCCAAGACTACTGTTTGGTGCCTTGAGAGACTCCATAATCATGACCTAGGATAAATTTAAAAATCTTATTAAATATGATTTTCAGAATATGATTTTTTATGATTTTAACATAACTTAATCATTTTTAAATCAAAGTGTAGATAATGTGACACAGGTGGACACTGCACCAAATATTTGTAACAGTCGTAGGAAACAGTATTCCCAGGAA
Source organism: Anas platyrhynchos (assembly GCF_047663525.1). Taxonomy (NCBI): domain Eukaryota; kingdom Metazoa; phylum Chordata; class Aves; order Anseriformes; family Anatidae; genus Anas; species Anas platyrhynchos. The sequence goes on along the minus strand of NC_092593.1, from coordinate 18,290,313 downwards.
ACACCACCACACACTCTCAAGATTCAGAACTATTTAAGCTTTAAAACCCTCCATAAATATTGTCTTTAAAATCTTTATGAGAACCTTGGCTGAGAAGGCCTACAATTATTCTGTTCTGAGTTTAAAAATAAAATAAAATTTCCTCAAATCAACTGTCAGACATTGCTTCCAGCTGGGGAATTAATGTTGTGATAAAATTAGAATGCTAAGAAAACACACTCAACACAAATGGTCTTGATTTAAAAGTCAGACTTCACATTTCAGTATCTCTGATGACATCAGCTGCACTTCTGGTTTGTGATATCTGCGTGTGGCAAAGCATGCTTGTCATATTGGAAGTACATGCCAAGGCAGAAAATCTTTCTGTGGAGCAGGACAGGCCCATGGGCTTATGCCTCAATGTGAGTAAGCCTGGTGTTCCCTCAAGATTTTTCAGAGCTCCCAGGGTTCACACCAGGCTACAGGACCTGAGGCAAATGCCAGTGCAAGTTTCAATGAAGTTTCAATGAAGAGAAAAATTAAAGCATCAAGAAAAACAAAGGAAATTAAAACAAATATAACAAAATGATGGTGTCCCTGAGAAAGAGGATGACTAATTCTTCTCCTCACTCACTCAAGATAAATTATTGCAGACTTCAAATATGTAAAAAGTTGCTACAAAGACATGTAATAAGCTATTCTCTATGTAGACTGTGAGTAGCAAAAGATGTAATAAGAGAAGTTGTAACAGGCTTCAAAAGTGCTATGGAAGATCTAGGTTAGACATTAAAAATAAACTATCTAACAGTAAGTCTTGTGACAGATTAACCCAGGAAAGAAGCTCCTTGGGAAACTGTGGGTCCCTCAGCACTGGATAATCACGTTTTACAAACAATTTTAAGAATGATTTGACATAGCTGATCCTGCCCTCAGCAGGGAGATGAATGAGACAAGTTCTTAAATGCTCTCATATTGTCCTTCTATAAAAAAAATGTACAGAAAAATATTTACCCAACATCTACTACTCTAAAATAAAGGCATATAGACATATAGGGCAGCTTATTTAAAATATTTTTTCTCCTGGTAGAAATGTGTAAATAGCTGAAATTTGGTAGAACGTTGCACCTTGTGTAATGAACTTGTTGCAAACCCAGAGATAATTTATTCATTCTGAGACCTTGAAAAGTACAAATAACAGAGACAAACTCCATTTCCACGGAGTGAGCATGATTGCAAATACATGAAGCTTAGGCCTAGCAAGAACTGATAACTGGTTATAAGAGTAAGTAACGTAAGTAATTTTTATATTATTTGATGATTCCTATCAATGTGTCTTAAATAATTTCAAGGGAAATCTCTGTGCTTTTCATACTTTGCAGTAATTTACCAATATATAATACTAAAAATTTATATTTCAGCGGATGGACATGTTAAAAAATGTTCACCTTCCACAAAAAAATGGGACAGATGCAATAAAAATTAACACTAAACCCCAAAATAAGCTAAATTCCTACGTAATACTGTGTCAGAGAGGGCCACAGCTGTAGCAAGAAAAGGCAATATGAAAGTTAGATTTTTAAAAGAATACAGTGCATTTCTCACAGTACCCTAGTAATATAAGAAAATCTATTCCATGTGTGATACCGGAGTGTCACTGAGCAACCCCAAAAGTGCTTATCTGGGTCTACATATATTTGAAGTTCCTCTGTCCTGAGTTTTTGTCATACGTTTGCTCATTAACAGATAAAATTTCTAAATAAATCTGAAGGAATAACCAAACACTTTTATTAGAGTGTTTGTAAAATTTTTTGACAATTGGCCAGTGCACTATAAGAATAAAACCCAGCTTCAAATAAATGTTCAGAGCAATGAGGCCCTGGTCCATGGCTACATTACACAATTACAAATTTATAGGTTATAGCACTGTTAAAACTCCCTCAGATCTCACCAGGATGAGCATTTAAATCATGCTTCTCAAATCCACTTTTCCTTTCATATATAAAGAAAAACCTGCTCTAGGTAACATATGGCAGGCAATGAGAAAGGACTAGCTAGCATACTATGTTTTTTGTCACTCCTGGAGCCTATTTTTTATTCTGTCTGTAAGAACAAGAATTTACTGTAGAGGTGATGGAGCACTGGCACATGTTGCCCAGAAAGGTTATGCAGTCTTCCTCCTTGGAAATCTTCAAAAGCTGCCTGGGCATGGTCCTTGGCAACCTGCTCTAGATGTGCCTGTTTAAGCAGGGATGTGGGACTAGATGACCCCCAGAGGTCCCTTCCAACCTCACCCATTCTGGGATTTTGGGATTCTAGGAAAGGCTCATTCAGTTCCCTGTCTGGAAGTCAAAGATTCTTGTCCAATAGGCTCAGGCTCTGAGACCTGAAATTCAGCATATTTTAAAATAGAAATTAGAAAAATAAAATAAAATAAAATAAAATAAAATAAAATAAAATAAAATAAAATAAAATAAAATAAAATAAAATAAAATAAAATAAAATAAAATAAAATAATAAATAAAATAAAATAATAAAATAAAATAAAATAAAATAAAATAAATAAAATAAAATAAAATAAAATAAAATAAAATAAAATAAAATAAAATAATAAAATAAAATAAAACCTGCTTAGATGAACAAGAGTTTAATTTTTTTCCCCAAAAGTCTTTGACAGAGTCAAAAAAGAAACAGACTTTCAAATGCTGGGAAAAGAATAAATAATAAAAAATAAAAAAAAAAAGAGAGAAACAGTTTTCTTTTTTATGCTTAAATACTTCAGATACCATCATCAGGAAACAGATTTTGTTAGCTTAAAAAGAGAAGCTGGAAAGGTTTGTTTTCTCTCTCACAAAGGTACACAAATAGATATCAACATGAAAAAGAGATAGAGTTTGTGTGTTTAATTTTTTAATTTCCCTAACCAAATTGTTTTATTTCTTAATTCTGCCACAACAAAATAGTCCCTGACCTTCTGAAGTAGAAAGTGACACTGGATCTGCACTTGATTGACATCTTCCAGACCTGAAGGCTCAATAGGATTCTCTGTTTCATATATCCTCTTATTTAACCACTCAGTTACACTGAGTTACACACTCACAAGTACAACCATAAAACCATAAAACCAGGAGCCACTACTGCAGTTTAAGAGCCCCGTTGTTTCTCACCCACACAACCTTGAGTCTTTGCTCAGCAACTATCTATGTCTTCAAGTTGGAGGTGAAGTTATTCTATTTGTAGATCTTTCTCATAAAATATTCTGTACTCCTCATTGAGCAGGCAACTCCAGAAACTTCAGAAATGGCTAGACTGCAATGTTGTAAAACATAAGAAACTCAGGTGCCTAATTCAGCAGATTTTAAAATGGAAATTAGAAACAAAGAAAGAAAAAGAAAGACCTGTCACATGGATCATATGCATCTGCCATGGCTTTACAAAATGCCCTACTCAATCTAATGGGCAAAGTAAGCTTCAGTCCTGTCTGGCCACTGGAGGACAATTCACTAGATGTGGCGTTTATTCTTTTTCATCATTTTCTGATGCACTTATACAAGAGTTAGGCAATTTAAGAACTTAAGGTAGGTTACCCTGATTTAACTGTTGACAAAGCATTCAGACACAGTAGGTCTGTAAGCGCAACCCACTCATACATGTTATTATTAGAACCAGGTGGGAAATATTTTTTTCCAATTCTGGAACACTTTTGAAATTAAAAAAAAAATCATTACAATAAATCAGGACAAAAAGTAACGATCTTCACAAAAACTGCTAATCTCAAATAAGTGTAAATGTGTAGAAACATTTTAGCTATTTTTGACCTGCTTTGGTTCAACCTCAGGCTTCTAATTTCCATATTTTTTACTATATTTCATTAAAAGTTTGAGATGAAAAGTCATTCCAGAGTAACATATGTAACTTGCAATTTAGAATATGTTCAAATGACAAACTTTTTAATGGATATTTTAGCAACATTGACCTCATCTGTATTGAAAAATATTTCAATTCCAATTAAAAACATTTTTCAGTAGAAAGAGTTTGCATGTGAAGTTTCCATCCATCTCTAGTTACTATTGTTTTAGTCTCTTGAGGATGTAGTGAAAAAAAATGCAGCACATTGGAGTAATCAAGTTAGGAAAAAAGACTCAGAAGGTGCAATGTGGTAGAAAGCACACTGTGAAAGAACACTTTGATGAAACCTTTGTCCTTATGATAATATTAATACTGATGATTCCTAAGATAAATAAATACATTGTTGAAGAGCTTCTACATTTCTTGAAAGTGTCAGACTAATAAAGTTCTCATTTCTTGTGCTCTGAAAATCCTTTTTGTAAGTTTTATCACTTTGAGTGCATAGGCATTACTCACTTCCCAAATTCTGGATTAGTTGTTTTGGTTTATATTTTTAAAGGCCACCTGCTTATTACAATCAGCTCTTGAGTCTGTTTTATTCTACCATGGTTTTTAGATTGTGCTCAACACACTTGTAGCTAAGTGTCTCACAGTAATTCATAACATGTGACTATTGTCACTCCTGTGTTTCCTCATCCCTTGAAAAGGCTTTAACTAAACAGTTCTGTCAAGTGGAAAGAAATCTAAAATGTGCTGGATTAATGAATAGAATGAGCTCTTCCTTTGCTACTGAAGAATGGCTTTCTGACTATTGTTTTGTTTGGAATATTCTAACTTCTCTCAGAACAGATCCAAGCACATTCCTTCTTCAGATTCCTTTAAGATTAATATGCATGATCACAGACATCAGACAAAAGATGTTATGGTCCCAACATAGGTAGCTTCAATTTTAAAAATAGCCACAGTAGAATCCTCCACATCTTGGGCTCTATTTGTTTCATAAATCCATGGGCAAAAAGGGATACAGTAGAAACTGAGTAAGTTCATGTGCCTACTTTTCAACTTTAAAAAGAGATAAAATATATCACAATGCCTATGAGAGATTGTGGCAAGAAATTTGATCTTTGAACCGTGTCTATAGGTGCAGATACGTGAAGAACAATTTCAGATCAGAATAACAAATGTCTTTTTCATCCCATACTTCTGGGGAAAATACAAAGAAGCTTTCTCCTAGCCATTACTTTCTGTGCTAGACAACTTGAAAAAAAAATGAGTAAAGAAAGATACAAATAAAATTCCATTAAAAAAAAAAAAGCTTATGAGTGTTGTCTAACAGAAAGTCAACATGGTTGTCTATATGCATTTTACAACGACTTGTGTGGCTGCATAATGTCACATACTGAATAAAAGGTCAAATACACATGGGAAAGAAATATTTGACTGAAATCAATAGGTTTTGATCAGCTATACTAGAGACCGTGCACTTATTATTATTCTCATTACGGAAACAGCAGATAATGTAAAAGTCAGGTTTTGTAGCTTCTTCACTCTTTATGTTCTGCTTCTTTCAAATATTACATAGATATTTCTGAGATGTATATTTAACAATAGTATAGCTAGTACAGATAAAGAAAAAATGAAGACAGGATGTCCTTATGGAAGTAAGTGTAAAATGATGTCCACCCAGGTGATGTTAGTGTTTTGTATTTTTTTTTCACTTCCATGATGAACCTTTTCTGCATTTTAGTTTTTCACATCTAGATCTTAGTAACATCACTATAAGAGCAGCAGCAGAGCAGAATACCTAAATTCAAGTTTCAGTCGTACTAGGTTCTAATAGTTGTATGCACCAGTATTAAATTGATTTTGTCCTGGGGATATTGTTAAGATGTCAAGAATAGAGTTAGAACAAACAAATTGTAATAAAGAGCATAATTATCCTCACAGATGTAAAGGCAGGTATTAACTGAACCAGCTAAAAATAACTGTGCTATCTGTTTTAATTCATTTTTTTAATGTCAAGGAAAGGAAGACAGATTTACTATAATATCAGGGTAAGAAAACTGGCTTTTAAAAATCATTTTCTGAGCATTTTGTCAGCAGACACTTCTAAGATGACAAAAGGTTTCACAACAGCAGGTGATAAATAACAGAGTAGATATTCCTCAGCGTATTTGAAAAACTGACTGCTGTAAATATGTCTAAAAATGACAAATGAATCTGATATGCTATAAGAAATATCACCATATATGTACTTACATCTTAAAATATTTTCTAGGCAGCCACTTCAATGTTTTGGAAAGTCTACATCCTTTTAAGCAATAGAAGATTTTATATGCAGTAACTCTAATGTCATTCCTCACTATTATCCTGCTAACACTCTGATTTTTACATGCTGCAATAATCAATCATTCCCTGCTAGATAGAAACGTGCTATTTCTAACGTTTTATTTTTAACAGCACGTTTCATAATAGATCACATTCAATTCAATTTGTGAGCTTCCCAAAGCCCAAAATAGCTGTAAAAGATGGACAGTTTCTGGGTAAGAAAAATACTTTGGCTGGGCATGTTTGCAGCTTGCAAATATTTAATCCTTAATAAAATAAAGGCTAACTTCTGTGAAACTGATAATAAGAGCTCACACACTCAGGCTGCCTATGAAATACTGGAATATAGGTATTGAAGCACTGATTATTTTTTTGTAAGTATTATTCAGTTCTTCTCCATATGCTGATTAGAACCAGGAGGCTAGGACTGAAACCATGAGTATCTACGGACCCCAGTAAATGAGCCTTATAAAAAATTAGGATGTAATAATCATGAAAGCCAGAAGTACACATCTAGCATGAAAATCTCTGCTCAGTAGACATACAGTTCTTAAATTGTCTTAAGTATCTTAAGTGGACACTGCAATAATCCTAAATTACACTAAATGGATTGTGAGAATAAGCAAGGAGAATATAATACTATGTAAGATTCTTGAAAGGTCAACAACAAGAGAGGCCATATTCACATTTTACATGTGTTTAATAATACCAGAGATGATCCAATGTACCTTAACTATCTAGAATTCAATGTCCCCTTTATTTGTGTGATCATCTTATATTTCGCGATATTTCACGAAATTCACTGCAAGGAATTTAGGGTTGGTTTCAGGTATTCATATTCAGGCACATAAATTAAGTTCAGGTTTTCAATAATGCTTTTTTTTTTTCCCAGAGCTGAATACTTTTCAATTCTGATAACTTAATTTGGTCCTAAAAGTTAACTGAGCTGAGTTTTACTTATATATGATGACCCAATCATTAGGGTTTGAATCAGAAAAAGAAAAATGAGAGCATATGTAGAAAAATGATACTAAAAGCACTTGGTAGTCTAAAGTGTCCAAAGTAATGTGTCCTTCCACTAGAAGAGAGAAATTCTTCAAATATGTCTTAATAACTAAAAGTATGTTGTTTCTAGATGTGGAATTTATTTTTTTTTTTTACATTTACAGTGGTCCTAAAAGTACTTCAGCTACTTCCATGTTTTGTATGTGACTTCATATAAAAAAAAAAAAAAAAAAAAAAAAAAAAAACACTTTTGGAGAAGTTAAATTTGTGTTTTTTAATAAAGTAGAAAAAAACTAGACTTCATATTTCTCTCTCACCCTCCCCCCTCGCTCACTCTCCTCACCCCCCAAAAAAAATTCTTGTTTAACACATGAAATGACATAACAAATTGCATGAATCAAACCAGCGGAGGCTGACAAAGCAGGTGTATGTATTCTCTGTGTGGGTTGCAAGATATGAACAGCCAGAAGCTCAGTGTATTCTGAAAATAAGAATATTTCAATTGGAGGTTATTGAAATGATCTTGAGTTCAGGCCACTATTTAATCCTTTCTATCCAGAACATATATGCTCCTTTTTTGCTCCCCTGACCTTATTATTGTAGCAGATAGATTAGACAGAAGTTTACATCACCAGTAAAATTACACAGTCAGAATACAATCTGGTTTGAAACCCCTACATTGTATTTCTCTGGTTTCAAACACACTACGCCACTCCAGAAAAGTAAAACATGTTCATTTGAAAGTCAAGTAAATGTAGATTTGATTGAGTACTCATGTGTGGGTCATTTGAAGTTTCCCTTGCCAGAAAACATATTGGCCTTTTTGTGAAACACAAAATTTTTGTGAATCAAAATTTCTAGTTCAAATATTTTGACAATAGTGGACATATAAACCATAAGGCCTCCACATACAGATTCTGTGAAGTTTTTTTACATTTCCATAAATCCATAGTGTCTATTTCTGGATTCTCTTAGGCTTGCTTCTGGTAATCTAACGAACTTTTATTTTGACTTTTTGTTGACATTTTCTTTCCAGTGACCATAGTTAAACTCATTCTAAGTTTGCAAAGTGATATAAAATACTAGGATTTTTTTTTATCATTTCAAAAATTTGCTTGAAATTTTTATGGTCATAATGTAAGTAGTACATATAAATAATGTGCATATAATGTAAATTTAACACATGATATTTCATAGCTTACATAAACATTCTTTGTATTGTCGCATTGCTGGAGAGAGGACATAAAATACTGTCATTTGTTCTGTTTTACTTTTTAATGGACAACCTTGACCATAGGGCATCAATTTAATGGATCTATTTCTGTAAGTAATCCAGGACTCAACATAACTCCAGGATTGCAGATCTCCATTCTAGTGAATTCTCTGTAGCTTCCTGGTGCTATCATGCGTGATATGTGTTAACATATCAATAGTTTAAGATCTAAAAAAATCATACTGACTTCCCCATTCTGGACCATCTGTTGTCCTCAAATCACATATGTAGTTTAGTTTTTCCCTCAGATCTACATTTGTTTCCACAGACAACTTGGGCACCAAATTCAGAAGCAAGTGAGAGGATACAAGATACCCAAGTAGTTGATTTCTGTTGAAATAGCTATATGTTAGTATTTTGCCAATGATGCAGACAAAATTCTTAGAATGAAAATCAGATTTTAATTCCCTTGGCCAGTGCACCAAGTCCAGTTTCAAGTACAGCACACTGTTGAAATACTACTAATATTTTTATATTGTATAATGCTATTAACGCAGACTTAAGGAAAATATTTTTAAGCACTTTAAAGATAAACTATGAAATCATGCAACAGAATTGTGCTTATACTCCCACAACATTGCAATCCTTATATACACAACAGCAGTGCGTAGGTATAGGCACAGTCATTATATATGGTGTAACCTTTTCTGAGTTTAGAAAATATAGATAAGCAAGTTAGAAAAAAAAGAGCAAGCACAGCATTTTACTCTTTCATTGATTCACTGCCATTACTGTGTCAGGTTCTTTGTTTTTCAAGACTGCCCTTTTCCAGCAAAGTGAAACGTCAAATCACTCAAACCATGAGAAATAATCAGAAAGCACTATGTTAACTTTAGAGCCCTGAATCAGTTTATAGTAGAAAGCAAGAAAAAGAATCAACCTGTTCCCTCTTCCAATGTAAATAACGTGACAAGTTTTGACCTCAATTATATCTCTAAAACAAAGGGTAAATTCCGTTAGTCTTCTACACCGCCACTGATGTGTCACTTTCTCAGAACTAAGATAATGCAAACACATTTTGCTCTTGTTTTAATCAAGTATATTAAAGAGTAAGGTCATCTTCATGATTTGATTAGTAGCAATAATTCAGGACTTTATTGGTCCCAAATTTTCTATGAGAGAAGTGACTTGATTTTCTTTTATAGAACATTACATATTGTTCTTTAAGCAGTTAGGTACCCATAGCCGATATAGATGACATACCACTCACAATGTCTGCGGCATATTAGTAAGAAGCTAGATTATTATAAACTATTTCTCCACCAGAGAAGACATGTTCAACAATATACTTGATGCCAACCAACATTTTTTCATTTCTAAATTAGTTCATCCACACTGTTAAAATTAAGTTGCTAGGACAAAAAGGAGAAATAGAACATAATTCTCCATGAAGGGAAAAATCTTTTCATGATTTAAGGAATTTCTCCTCATAAAGTAAATAACAATCAGTGACCACACAGGCATTGTTTCTCACCTGAAGTATGTGAAACTAATTTCAGCAGATTTTGGAGCAGGAGCTTTCTTCCATTAATTGACATCTCTCCAGAAAAAAAAAAAAAAAAAAAAAAGAAAGAAAGAAAAAAAAAACAATACCCACTCATCAAGCAAAAACCTAAAATGCTAAAATCCCCAATTTTTAATTTAAGACTCCTTTAGCAGGAAAAGTATAAAAGGCAATAAAAAGAAATCTTTTCTCTAAGAAGACCATATCAAAGCTGTAAACTACAATCTCACCTCCCATTTCTTCTCAGATTTCACCTTACTTTTTGCTGGTAGGTTGCCTATAAAGGCAAGCAATATTGTTTCTTGTCATTAATTTGTCTGTTTTGTAAGGCAAATCAGTTCCTGAACTCCTGTTTTGCCCGTATCTCACAACTCAAGGCTTTCGAGCAAGGAACAAAACAAATGAAGCATCTCAAAACAAAACAAAACAGCAACTCCAAAACACCACAAAACAAACAATCAAACATCTTTTCTCTCCTGAGCTTTCTTAAAAAAAAACAAGGAATATCTCTCTGGGCTTCTCATGAGCTTGACCACCCATCTTTGCCAACCATCCATTATTTAAATGGAAAAATTAGAGGAAAGTAAACAGATATAGGTGAAGGAGACAAATTGTCACTTAATTACAGTATCAAATACATGGATGAAACTTTGTGGAATTCTACATTCCAACTATTTCTTGTACTAAAAACATGACAATTGGTGACATGTCTGAGACATGTCTGAGACACATCTCAGATGAAGTTTATTCAAGGAAAACAAAACCTCACAAAAACTTAAAAGGCAAATATTCTAAAGCAAGCTGTTTTGCTTTGCCCTTTGAAAACAGTTACTTCTTATTTTTCAGTTTGAAACCACTAGAACCTTTAGGCGTACCTCCTCTAATAACCATCATTATTGAGATTGATTTCATTAACAAGTTTAAGACATTTCTTTGTATGATACATGCAACAGACATGACATTTTTAGATGTATACAAACATAAAAGATAAACTGAACAGACAGTGCACTTAATAATTGCTGAAGTCAGTAAACGCACAGTGATCATATCTCAGCAAGATTTCAAACAGATTTGAAGTCTAAAAAATTTCACCTTCCCCTTGGGTAAGAAGTTGCTTTCACAGGTAGTCAGTGCTTTTTAACGGAATTCCATTCAAAGAGTGGTTTACCCGGAAAATTACATAAAATAGTGTGCTCTATGGGCACATGTAGGAAGTGTTGAAGAGAAAACCCTCTCTTTTACGTATTTACAAACTCAAGGCCAACAACTTGCCAGTTATGAACATGTTTTCTAAAGGAACTAGCAGTTTGGGAATGTTCCATGCTTTCATTGCTGAATTGTAAAAACCCAAATGCTCATTAAATCCCACAAAGTAATAAGTATTTACCTCATGAACATCCTTCACCAAGATACTCAAAATTTATTGTTTATAATAATTAGTTTCTCTATACATTTGAAGTTATTAATTACAAGACATTTTCCAGTAAAAGATTATGTGTCTTTGATATAAATGCTCATTTTTTTCTTCTCAAATCAGTCCTTGCTAGGTGTGCATACAGAAATTACCACCCATCAAGAATATAAAGAATCAAGAACTCTGAATTTCAAATGACACAAAAAAATAATGAGGCTGAATGGACATTTTTTCTACATTTACTTACCTTCAGAAACAGGGCATTTTTCATGTATTTCTTCGAGGCTTTCAGTTTCTTTAGTCTTTTTCTTCCTGTATGTGTTTGGATAATTATAGGGACATATTAATAAGGACATTATAAATGTCCAATTGTTTCAACTGCAGTACACAGATTCACTTGTATTTTGTTTGCTTTTTCATTTCCTTGAGCATTCATTTTACATTGTTTTCTTGTTCTCATAATCTATTTTGATTTTCTTTAACATAGATATCAATTCTGATGCTGGACATTCAATGGACTCTGAAATATATGCATAAAATGTTCCTTTAATATGCTGATTCATTTTTTTATTCTGGCAAATACTCTTCAAGATTTTCCAAATTGTGCAAATATTTTGCCACTTAACAGTAGAACTGCAGAATCTGATCTTTTCTCATATTCCTAGAGAGCAAAGGAAACATTCTTCCTAGTCAAAACTGCCTTTAATTTATTAGATACTGAAGTTGTGATTTGCACTCAGAGACATGACACTAAAGAATTGTAGGAGAATAAAATGAGAGTTAAATTCCAGTTTAATGAATCATTTAGAAACAATACATCTTTCCCAAATAATCAGCAATCTTCACTGTCAAAACATAACTTTGCAAGGCTTTTTCTCTGACATTGTTTAAAATGAGACAAAAATCGTATCAGCTCCTTTTCTGGGTCTTTTGAAAATGCCTCATTTTAAAGAGAGAAAATAAGTCATTCACAATTTTCTCTTCCATAAGTGCTTGAAGAAGTAAAAATGAAAAGTAGGGACTGAGTATGTTGCTTGGCAGTAGCATTCACTAAGCTTTGCTCATTGGCCACTCTCCTGTTTTCACTTGGTATATGCACAATTTGATCCAAAGGTGTGGACTGGATCTTCATCTTCAGTATTAATCAATACAAATTGCATTAAAAGTACAATAAAGAGCATCTCCTTTTGATGAGTATACCTTATTTTATACCTGCGATGAGGGGAGACCTCATCGCAGTCTACAACTTCCTCGTAAGGGAGTGTCAAGAGGCAGGAGACCTTTTCTCCATTAACACCAGTGACAGGACCCGCGGGAACGGGGTTAAGCTGAGGCAGGGGAAATTTAGGCTTGACATCAGGAGGAAGTTCTTCACAGAGAGAGTGGTTGCACACTGGAACAGGCTCCCCAGGGAAGTGGTCACTGCACCGAGCCTGTCTGAATTTAAGAAGAGATTGGACTGTGCACTTAGTCACATGGTCTGAACTTTTGGGTAGACCTGTGCGGTGTCAAGAGTTGGACTTGATGATCCTTAAGGGTCCCTTCCAACTCAGGATATTCTATGATTCTATGATTCTGTGATTTTCTCCAACAGGAAATATAGCCTGTTGGGACAAGTTTAGAATTCAGCTCTTCTTTGTAAGCAATTAAGTTAACCAAGGTACTGCAGATAACAAAGATTATTTTTTAACAGAACCTGGTGAACTAAGTTTCACATGCTGATGGACATAAATTAAAGTTAGAATATGCTAAAAGAGTTCAGATTAAGTCAGTGAAAAGTAATTTTCCTTGAGCCATTGCGCTTACTCTGTTTTTCCTTATGTGACAGCTCTATTTACTTGGTAGTGATGGTATCTTTCTCCTGCAGTGGCTAGGGTGCACTGTTTCCCTCACTGTCCATAGTGAAAACACATAAAAGGACCCATTCAAGCTTTTTTCCGAGACAGACTTTACTCAAAGAAGCCTGGATGGGACATAAATCCAGAACAGGAGAACAGATTTGACAGATGACAATCATGCTCTGCTAAGTGGCACTAATGTACTAACAACAGGGAATGTATAAAATGATGAAATGGGAGAATCCGTGGGATAATTTGTACCAAGTCAAATCAGCCAAAATGCTCCCACTGAATTCAGAGGTGACCATGACTGGTCATGAAATACATGATATATGTCTTATTCCATCATAGAGGAGAGGTGAGATAAAGACAAACCAGATGTTTTTGAGGTCCATTCAGCTACAATACTTCGCTGGTATTAAGCAGCACCCCAAATAATAGTGTAGCAATGCTGATGTTATGATGAAATTGAACAGTGGTTTTATGATAAATCTGTACTGATGAACACTAGAAAGGATGCTATTATTAAATATAAGTTTCCCCACTGGCACAACAGGGATTTGAGTTTTGGGTCTGAAGAGGTAAAAACACAGATCTCTGCCACATCAATTAATCACAACTAGAGGATAAGCTGGAGCAATTCATTATATTGCCCATATATCAGAAACTTCAATGTGCTCTGAGCTCATTCCATGTGAAAATTGAAAACCATCTGAAGATTACATTGGAATTCTTCAAAAAGACATAGGCACTATAGTGTCTACCTATCAGTCTAGACAGTTCAGACAGAAATATTTGATTAATGTTAGAATAGAGTGCAATCTTAAAATGAAAGTCCTGCACAGGTTGCTTTCAGCTGAAAAGACTGTCAATGTGTCTAGTAAAACTTTGCAAATGCAGCTTTATGGTGATCCTCTCCATCCATCTCCACAGACATTTTCTTTGCAACAACACAGCTCAAAAGTTTCTGCGGTCACAGGATTTCCAAATATCTGAAATATCTGTCATAGTATCATTTAAGCCCTTAGCCCAGCAAGTGAGAACAAAGTACGTGGAGTTCTGCAGGCCGAGAGTTAGTGTAGAAGCAGAACTGTATTCTTTTCCTCATCCTAACTGCAGCTATGTCTAGCTCTAGTCAATGTAGCTAGTACCACTGTTTTCTACTAGTCTCAGCCCATTTCTGGTTTAAGAGAGAGAGGAAACAAAGATCACCAGTGAAAGATATGTATTGTCATAAGCATATGTACAATATGTCTGAAAACAAACTGCAAACTGGACATTCCTTTTCCCATCTATGGCTATTTCTCTAGATTGTCTCTTAAAACTTCATTCCCAAATAGCAACAGTCTCGGTAGTATTAGTGACCTTTGGCTACAGCATTTCTGTCTTTTGGGGTTATATTGATTTTCTCTGGCTTCCATGTAGTGATTTGATATCTTATTGAACTACAGCAACAAAGTGGGCAGTATCACTAACAGCAGGGGACCTTGAGAGATTTTTTTAGGCCAACAAGCTAGAAGATGAGCTGGTATAGGCTCCAGTGAAAAAAATCACCCATGCTACTCTCTAAAATTCTAAAGGACTGACTTTGGCATTTGATTTCTCTGAAGATTTGTTTGTTAGGCAACAACACTGTTTGACCTGCTTGTCTTCAAGTGTTTGTCAGAGCTCTGAGGACTCTTCAGCTTACAAAAATTCAAACAGGTGTTTGTAGAGTGCATTAACATATTAACACATGAAGAGCACAGAATGTATGTGAACCCTCACACCATAGCTTACTTTCTAATTGTTGAAACATTTAGGGAATTCCTAGAAATCTGTTTGATACAGGAACCATGTACATCCTATCATAATTATTTTTATTTATATTTTTAAGGAGATTAACGTATGTTCATTTTTCCCGAGAAATACAGTAATTATGACAGCAGTAAATGTTTGGAATCCTTGCAAGTATTTACTCTCAGAGTAAAATTCTACTGTATTGTTCTTTAAAACTCTATGCAAAGTACCAGCTTGCTAAAGGCTTGAAATTAATTGCTTTGAATAACATCCTGTGGAGAAGACTCTACAGCCATACAACCTAGTGTCTCAGCCTGCCTGATTTTAATCCTGCTGATCTCTGTTACTTAGTAATTACAAATTAAGCTGGTCTAAATCTGAATGCTTCCACTGCCTTCATAAGACCTGCACTGATGCTTCTGAAGAGAATACCGTTCCCTAAGTACTATTTGAAAGTTCTTTTATTATTATGTTAAAAGAAATCAAGGCTGTTTGTAGACTATTTGTGAGAAAACTTTCTAACTTTGCAGTGTTATAAAGAACAGCATGAGTCATGGCCAAATCACAGCCATGAGATAACTCCCCTAGATTCTTACAATGACTGCAGGCAATGGGTTCAATCCTAGAGTACCTCTTCTTCCTTTCAAAGCTATTTACAGTTACTAGCTATACAGCTACGTTAGCTGACTGCACTAAGGGCAGTGGGTATGTACAATATTCAAAATAAAATAAAATTTAGAAACAGAATGACTAGCCTCTATGATAAAATTACACAGGACAACATAAGGTCTCTTTCAATGAATGACTTATTCCAAGTAAAAATTCCTAGGTATGTATTCCAGTTGTGGATAAATTTTTTGTCCATACTTTTACTTATCACATACAGCTCAGTTCTGATGCTCTTGTATAAACCCAAGTAAACGAAGACAGGCCTGTCTTCAGACGCTGAAGAAAAGTTTCAGAAAAGCACATAGTGCCTCAGGATTACACAAAAAAACATCTGAAGACTATTTCAGTGTTAATATTCTCCTTCCAATTAGGCAGTAAAATTACTGTAACTCCCAATATCAGAGACTGCAATAGTTTTATATCCCCAGTTTCATACCTTTTACTAAGTTGCACTTCTCTAAGATGTCTGCCTGAGGATTGAAGTATTTATTAATCCCTACTAACTATTTTGAAGCTCTTCTTGAGAAGTTTAATGCAGTTTTCTAGTCTTTTGACATGAGTTCATTCCTGAAAAGCATGAACAAGTACCTGACACGGAATTTTAGTGAGGCACTCCAGGAAATCCCCAGAGCACAAAAGGGATATAATACCTCTTATTTCCAAATCTGCTCATGCATAACAAGGGTTAGTACACACTTCCTCAGAGTGTATTTGTCTTCAGTAAGGCAAGAAAGGAAATGACTCCAGTGAATTTATTTAATAATTGATAGTGGAAATAGACTCTAATGAAATTTCCATCATCCAGAAACATGAACTCTATATATACTGCCATTCATTTCTCTGCTAATACCTGACTTGGCAGCTTCCTTCAGTTCCCTATTTTGATACAAACAGCCAATCCGCTTTTTCTTTGATAAAGCCCTGAAAATCCCAATGGAAACAGAGAAGCCAACGCTGTATGCATAGGGGCTGTATACCTCAACAACAGCACACAGAATAAGCAGGTAGGGAAGCACCATTAGAGATGAGCCCTGCTATGGAAGAAAAATCAGAATGTACCAATCTATATTCATCTTTTTCTTCGCAAATCTTTTAAGGGCTGCTGCTAGAAACCCTCCTAACAAGCATAGAACCTAGGTCTTACTCCTATCCAAACTTCCCACAACCCTTTTGCTCCCTACTATTTAAATTGTTTGGGGCTGGAAAGTGAATATATAGAGACAGAAACTCCCAATGCATGAGAGCAAACTGATTTCTCTGTATTGCCCATCCTTTATTCTTTCTATATCATACAAGAAGTCTCATGCAGATGTTGAGCCTTCTTAAATTCAAACAGGCACTAATGTTGTTATTATTAAACACTACAGTTTCATATACCTTGTATGGTTATATAATTTATCTTGAATAAAAATGGATGTATTACATACATGCTATGAGGAGGTTGAAAAAGATACGCTTATAAACAGTCTAAATTGTAAAGTCTAAATTGTAAACAGTCAAGTGTTTGGGATAATAGCAATAATTGATACTGGGCTGCTTAATGAAATACACTTTATGAGAGTCATTGCTTTTGAATCTCTTATTGGACCGCATATAAAACTGGTTTATTCCCACATCTTCTATGGGTGTAAGAGCAGATAATGAGATTTGATTGCAACAGACAGTACTTTAATAAAATAGCATATATTTTTGTAACCATTATAATCATTTCTCTTCTCAATCAGACATTTCGTATCACAAAATTCCATTAGCATCCCATCTTTCTAGAAATAAGTTAATTGAGTAATACAAATGAGAAAAACAAATCTGCTGTTTCCTAATAAAGTATTTCTCATCTAATTTCAGGCTTCAAGCATGTCACCCTCTTACTACATATACAGATTTTTTTCATAGATTTCAGTAGGATTAATAGTATGCAGGTGCCTCTAGAAACAGATCTTTTAAAGCAGTCACATCAAATACTTCCAGACGACTTAGTGTAATGATAACTTTTGTAACAGTTTTGTCATACAAAAAGTAATTTTATATGGTTTACAACAGTGCAGCTGTGACTACAGATACACAATTTATGGTGAATATTGTATTCCATATCAGCAGGTGTTCTGTCCAAGCTTTTTACACCTCCTTAGTCACAGAGATCTCAGAGCTGCGTTTAATTTTCCATGACAGCGAAGCTCTTCCATGGCTGACTACACAAGGTTGCTACTGAGATAATTCTTCACCTGTTACCCTGAGTAATCAATAGTCTACTCTAATATTTATACTAAGTCAAACACCTCAGTCAGTTATTGTAGCGGTTATATTACTTGCATGTCAACAATATGTATGTGTGCGTGTACAAATGTCATAAAAAATATTTTCAACATTTTTGACCAATCAGTTCATTTAAATACTTTATATGCCAAAATAGTCAGGTGTTTTCTTTTTCAGTATCTCTTATTGCTTTGTTTGAGGCACTTCTAGAAACTCCTAACTCCAGAAAGCACTAGAAAACATGAACATTTCTTAATCTAGAATTAGGAACCCTGTAGAAGCATTCCAAGTGCAAAATACACCCGACAGCACGTACATCTATTACAGAACTGAAATGCAACCCATTCCTACCAGGTTGGTGGCAAGCATCTGGAGGTCAGAAGTAAAGTGAGTAAATTGGAAATGTCAGCATTATAAGCAAAAAAGGGAATGCAATTACCTTAACGGTGCTTAAAAGAAAAACTACAGCTAAAACCAAAGGAACTCAAAAGCCTCCACATATTCATAAAACTTCACAGATTTGTTTGTTTTTTGTTTTTTTTTCTTTCTTAAGGTGAATAGAAATTTACTAAGTCTGGCTCCTTTCAGATCAGGGACACTGAAGTAAATTTGAAATATAATTTCATATAGTATACCAGCATGAATAAAAGTAATTTTTCCTTCTTTAAATGGTGCACTAAATAATACACAATATCTAGCAAACGTTATAGAAGTAGTAGCACAGCTATCTTTTTTAACATCATACATTGGAAAAGAAACAAGTGGTCTAATTTGGTAATTGAAATGACAAATCAAATATAAGTGCATCTGATACACTTTTAATAGTAGGTAGAATATTTATTCAGTTTCTGACCTCATATAGAGCATGACAATGTGTTTTTTTTCCTTTGAAAAGTACTCATATTCATATTTACAATATAGTTAATCATGACAATATTTTCATAGTTACATAGTTTCATAGTTAAAATATTTTCACCAATATTGGAAAAAAATTAATTGGAATTTCTCATTTTGCTGCTTTAAGAAAAGCAGAAATTATTTTAAAATGTTTGAAAGGAGAAATATCTTGATACTAGTTCCTTTCCATTTTTCATTTTCCAAATCTTTAATAAATGATGTCAGTTTAGGTTAGTAAAAATATCTTACTTTTGCATATGCTTGAAAATGATGCTTCATTGTGCCTAAGAAAGGACTGGTTTTATACGGCCTTGTTCAATATGCTTTGCACAAGGTTTCTCTGATTTGAGAAGTAGTTGAAGAATAAACTTCCTTAATCAAAAATGGTGAATGTTTGAAAGGACAATTTTGTAGACTCTTGACTGAAATCTCTTTTAACATGAAAACTCTAGTCTAGTTGAAATTTCTTCCTGAGATTGACACATCAAGAACATCTGTCCTTCATTTGTAATTCCTGGCTGTTTCTAGAGGATCAAGCTTTTCCCATCTTGCTCCACTTTCCTTTTCCATTTCAACTCTATGAATCTTGTATACCTAAGACTCATACTTTCTGTCAGATTTGGTTGAAATTAGCCAATGGATTAAGAAAAAACATATTCAGGAGGGTATATGGCAATGTTGTATAATGATGGCAATGTTGTATAAACTATGCTTCTTTGACAAATCAGGATAAAGTATGGAGTACTTAGAGTTACAGAGTTCACAGAAACTGCCAGTGTGGACAATAATATCTACAATATGATCAGAGCACATATCAACACTCTGAATGAATACATTTCAGAATAAACTTGCCATTTGCCATATTTATTGGCATTTACACCAGCAACCTCTCTGGTTAGAGTTGCATTTTTACACTGCCCTTTGCAAAGTAATCTGAGAAATATACATTTGTAGAATACAAATTTGTAAGACGTTTCTCTGCAAAAGTGGAGGAGCCAGGTTCTACCAAAACCAGTGGAAATGGTTTTAGGTACTGGATCAGTTTTCCTTGGACACATCCAAGGATCAATAATTTGAAACAGGGAAGCAGCAGAAGGAAATCAGAAGACAAAATACAGCTAATCAAGCGCAAATTGAAGTGTTTTCTCATTCATTTTCAATGAATGTATCAGCATTATCCTGTAGATAGTGGAAAATAAACTTCAGGACACGCAGTGTAAAAAATTAATTTTAACCGTATGCAAATATATTTCAGAGTGACTGAGTCTTTTCTCCACATCTAAGAGGTAAGGAAATTCTAGCCAGAAGCAGTCCTGTCCTCCTTTACTATCCCTGCTAAATGGAGAACTTTCTTAAGAGGAGCCCAGCTGGTACAAACCAGACTAGCTCCACTGATATTAATGGAGTTATAATGATTTACTTATCAACAGATTCATATTTGAAAATGAAGTCAAAAAATCTCTTTTGATAGGAATAAGCATGACTGGATAGTTCAGTACTTCCAGATCACACAGATGAAACTACACTTCTGCAGAGGCTCTGAGATTCTGTGTACAGTGTAATGGGAGTAAGGAATTAAAGACAGTGCATAATGGAGTGTCTGAAGTAACATAATTTAGGTCTTTGCATATCCACCTCTGTGTAGCTAGATCATGTCTCATTCACAGCTGAGCTGTGAATGTTACTGCACAGAGGGGCAACGCTGCAGATTCCTTCCTTTTGTTGGTAAAGCCAGAGAAGTCCATACACTTCTGAAATCCTGCAGAATGGGAAGGGCTCTTCAGTCTTGGGGAAAAAACAGAACCCACAATGGAAATTGAATGTGCCAAGAATTCACTAGTTCATAAAAAACAGGCATATTCGCTCCTTTTATCCAAAAAATAGCTAAATGGGATTACGATTGTAAATATACCTTGCCTATATATAATGGTGCACTAACTATAAAAGGCTTGAAAGAATGAATGGGAAAGACTCCACACTCCACCAAATTAAGGGATCAATTTCCACCTAATTTCAGTATGATTTTACTGCCTAAGTCCTTTAAATGTTGAG
Source organism: Anas platyrhynchos (assembly GCF_047663525.1). Taxonomy (NCBI): domain Eukaryota; kingdom Metazoa; phylum Chordata; class Aves; order Anseriformes; family Anatidae; genus Anas; species Anas platyrhynchos. Next base: position 18,269,476 of record NC_092593.1, on the reverse strand, counting down.
GAAGAAAACAAAAAAGAAAAAAAAAAAGAAAAAAAAAAGCCTAAATAATTTCCTAATTGAAAGCTGAGAATAATGATATTTAAGCAGAAATGGTGTTTCAGTGAATATTCACACTGTTTTTTGGATTCTGTTTGTTTGTGTTGTTTTGATGAATGTGGCAGAGGAACAGGAGAGATTACCAATGCTTGGCATTATTACTCTAGAGACAGAAAAGAAAAACAGTATCTGCAAGACTCATTTTTGTTATTGTTCCAATTAAAATTTTGAATGCTCATTGAATTTATATTTGTTTTTAAATTGCAAGAGATTATGGCATTATTTCCATTGTGTAATCTGATGATCTGACACCAAGCTGAAGGTGTTAGGGGTATAGATGTTCTGACAGCCTTCTAGTCACTATTTAGTACAAATACTGAAATTTTGTCTTTTAAAATAACAAATCTGTAGTATAGGAGAAGATAAATTGGTAAGAAAATTTGAGAAGTAAAATCTAGGAGAGGATTTTTTCCATTGACATTTTCAAATATTATAAATGATAATGCTGTAAAATTTGAGAGATTTAATTATATATGGTAGCAACAACTGGTGGTGATGAAAATAAATAACAATGAATGACCTTGAGAATATTCCACCCACACTTCTCTTTGTTGGAGCTTTTTATCTATACATTTTGTAATATAATGTGCAATCAAATAATGAACAGGGGCTTACATGTGAATCATTACTATGCACAAAAAAAGATTGTTATGTAAAAAGCTATTGGAACACCAATATGTGTACACCAGAATACAAGCTATAAATGCATACTGTGGAAAACTTGAAAGGGTTAGCCCTTGAGGGGAATAAAGTCCCCCTAAAAACGGCAATATTGATAACATTTTTGCTATTATAACTGTTACGAAGAACTGGCACAAAAAAGGCTTCTGTAGTATGTCTCTTAACAGAACTTGAGAGAAAAGACCAAAACATGGTAAAACACATTTTAACAGAAGACTATACAAGATCTGAAGTATTAATGATTGCAAAGGAAAGTAAGACAGTATGTAGAAAGAAATTGAATTAGAATAACTAGCTTTGATCTAACAGGCTGTTTTAAAGTGACTGGCTGATGACTTCCTTAAGTGGAAAAAAGCATTGTCTATTAACTGCATTTAAATAAACAGATTTGTCATGTACCTGATCAGAATAAGTTGAGGTAAGAATAGCATTGAAATTTAATACAGAATTTCACAATGTACAAAACAGCTGGTTGACAAAACAAGATTTTCATGATAGAAATGTGATTTACAATTGAACACACCAAAAATGATTTTGCAAAGATATCCTCATACCCTTGAAACAAGATATGTTCAGCATAATCCTGGTTCATCTACTCTGTTACTATGGAAACAAGCAAAAAGTTAACTTATCAATCTATAAAGCTGTGAACTAGAGATCATATCCTGGTTCTGGGGTGACAGACTCTAAACAAAGCAGAGCCACTTGAGTTCTTATGAATATAACTGAAAGCAAGTCAGAGAGCCTTCTAGGGAGAATTGCATCAGAAGAGGAACACAGCCCATTGGTTAGTATAGTAACATAGAGCAAGTTCAGTTCTCAAGGTTCTAATTTGGTTTATCATCCTGCCACAAATGCCAACCTAGGAAATTTCATATTTTATTTTCAGTTATGAATGTGTTTAAAAACAGTATTAAGATTAAAGAGATAATACTTGGGGAAAAAAAAAATAAAAAAAATCTACTGTTTTATGCTGTTCTTATAAAAAAAATAACAGTGGATAAATCAAAAGTTTAAAATGAATCCTTTTATTTTACACAAATAATTTTAAATTAAAGAGTTAAATACGTAAAAATTCCAAATAATTGAAAGAACATGCATGTATTTTTAATAAATCTTACTCAAATCAATTATACACTCCTAGAGTTAATCCTCTCTTTATGTCACAAACAAGGATAATTTTCTGATCAAAGACTCTGTTGAACAAGTACTAGGTTCATCACTGAAAATAACCATTTCCTAGCATTTCTTATAAACTGTCATATTAGAACAAATACGGCTAGCCCTTTGTAAACACTGTTTTTAACATCTGGTCTGTTAGCAATATAAGCATTAACACAGGTTTTGCACTCAAAGTAATTTGTTAGTTTAGTCCCTAATGCTCATTTACATGCCATCTTCTAATACATTGTCATAACTGACCATATTTGCACTCAGAAATATAGTTTTCACTAAAAGTCAATGAAATGCAGTTTGTAAAGTAGCAATTAATATAATTTCTTTAACTTTCAGAGTTGTTTTGAATTGTTTTTGCATTTTCTTTATGTTTGTAAAGACTCGTAATTGTAGTAGGAACATTGGGAAATGCTAGTATAACATACATCAATTTCTATAGCCCTGAATTCTGGTTTTCTGTTATGAAACATATGGGCATCTGTTATGCATAAGGTGCAAATATCTCCTTACAGGACATACAGCATTCAGTAGTCTCTCAGTATTTTTCTCCATAAACTTCGGATGAATAATGCAACCTTAACAAGCACTTGTACCTGAGCATTCTTCCCAGTCACACACAGTAAGGCAGATGATTAAAACTCTTATAATTTTTCTGATTCCTAGGTAAACATCACAGTTGGTTGTACAGTGTTATATCAGAGGGTAAGAATCACACTTCCGTTTTATAAACGTTTAGACTTAACTCATAGGCTTATCACAGAACATCCAATATTAAAATGAGTAAATGCAGTAAATCAAAATGTGCCTGCAGAAAATATCTACTATTTTTAAGATGTCCCACTTGAAGGCTGTGAGCCATAAAAGGTTTTTAATATTAATCAAATCACACCATGTGCATTGGCAATTTAGATCTCATATCAAAATTAAGGAAGTTGAAATCACATATTTCCAACAATCTGACAGTAGTTAACTATTTTATGCCCCCTGTTTTAGTAGTAAAACAAAATGCAGTTTAATAGTATTATCTACCTATACTTAACAAAATGGAGACTCACCCCTGTCACTCATGGAGCTTGACTAATACTGTATATGTGTCCATGGCCCAGCATTTCATCAGAAGCAGGAGTGTCTGCGATAAACCGAAATAGGGTCCAGATTTCAAGGATAACATCTATTTCTGAAAAATAAATAAATAAATAAATAAATAAAGGTAAAATTACTGTGTTAACATCAGCATCTGAATGTGATAAGTATATTTTCATATAGATATTTCTGAAAGAAATAAGATTTAAAAGCCAGCTTCCAACAAGAAGCAGGCAACATGTGCTTTATATACTCTCTGCATAGAGCCTAATCACAATATTTTTTTTATTTTAATTTCAAATTGTTTGTGTTACATGAATTTCATTTTATATTAATTCCGTTAATAAATTAAAATTGTATTATGAATTATGAATTGGAATGGGAAGTTATCCAGCCAAAATCAGCAAGTATGTAGTGGAAAATCTTTAAATTCCTCAATGCAAACAACATTATGATACATGTTTTTATTATTGCCCTAACCAAATTCTGTGCCATCGCAAAATAATATCTTTTATTTGTAAATTAAGTAATTGTTGTTTTAATTTAAAAAATAAAAGTTCAAATTCCCCATTTGATGTGTAAAAGGTATTTTAAATGCATAAGTACATATAATGCAAACTATGAAGGAATCAAAACAAAGATTCCCGGTTTTTGCTTCTGAAAATCTTGAAAAGGATTTTTAAAGCAATTTGCCAATTTATTTGCCTCAACCATTTAATGTGGCAGAGTATTTTATCATACTACACGAATCAGCAATCATTATTTGCACAGAATATCTGGCTTAGTTCAGCGTGCTGAATATGTGGGGTTTCTGTTTATAACTTATAGCTTATAACCTTAAAAAGGGTGCTCACAAGATTCAGATTTCATATTTATTTTTCAAAGAGAGCGGTTAATGCAGAAGTAATATTCAAACATAAATGAAATCACATGAGTAGGCTTTTTACTTCCTAGTAGTAAGCAAACTGGCTTTATTCACAAGTAATGTTTGGAAAATATATATTCTACAAATAATTGCATCCATATAATCCAGTGGTGATATCTGGTTTCAAATAAGAACATTAATTTTCATTGTTCATTAATCTTTATTTGCTGTTTGATTCATTAATCTATAAAACTAATGGTTACCTTCATCTGAGCAGGAAGGGGGAAAAGTAATACCATAACACAATCATTCAATCCTAAGAAATAAAATTTACTCGATAGATGATACAAGCAGTTCATCATCTATTAATATATAGATATTTTGTTGATCAATCTCAGAACATTACATATCCATATTCCAAAAAAAAAAATGAAATAAAAATAAAATTAGAAGTTTGTGTACTTTAAAAAAAAAAAGTGGTGAAGGAGTTGATTTTTAGACCAGCTCTGCAGTGAAAACTGAGATGTCAACCTGAGAGGCTGAGAAAGAGGTTTCTATTTAATCTAGGTAATAGAAGTATAAAAAGGAAGCATTAAAAAAATCATTGGGGGAGGGGGAGGGCAAAGCAAGACATTCTCTAAATTTTCAAATTTGTTTTGAATACATTAATTGGAATAGAATTTCCCTTGGTATTTTAAATCCAACCAACATAAACTACATTGCAACTACTTTTAAAAAGAAAAAAAATAATAATAAAATGGTGGCTTCTATTTCAGATACTGCATGAAATCTAGCATTCAAAATGTTCATCTGAAAGTTTTTAAATAAATTTGTATTTGTAAATCCTCTTTTATCTGTCCAATGCCTCCTTTATCTGCCTCCTATAGTTCATGCAAATAAAGAATGTAAGCAATACATTGGAAAGAAAGAAACCCAAATGACGCATTATCTACCTAAAATTTTTCTCACCCAAACTAGCCCACTCCTACTAAATATTTGTCTCTTAGTTTCCCTGGTATTCATGTGTATAGTGCTGACTGGCTTCCCCGGGTGTTTTGCTTATGAATTAACAGCAGAAGAGACCCCTGTGTGGAGACATGACTGACTGTACATAATAGTTCCATAAGTAAAGATAAATTAGACAACTACATTGGTTTGGTGTTGTGATGCTCCATCTGTTCAGATCTGTTTATTTTGCTGGAGGCAAAAAGCAATTTCCACTAGCAAAAGCACGGTAACTTTTAGAAACAAATTGGAAGACCACATTGGTAGGCAAAAACAGTGGATTTAACTACCTCTGCAGGACACATACCCAGACACCATACTAATCTTCTCTTAAGCTTCTGATTTAGAAACACCATCTCTCATTGTTTGAACTTAAGTATCGTTTTTTTCTATTAGCTTTACATCCTTACTCAAAAATAGCTTTTCTTCAATGTTTCAGCACGACTGGAGAGACTTTTACAGCTCATCTTCTCTTTCACATGCATTTCCCCACTGGAGCAAAGGTCTCCCTGAATTCTAGTAAGAACTTATTTCAGACTTTATTGATGATATTTTCCATTATTTAGGATGACACTGGACAATGAAAAGTCTTCTTAGTGGTTGCCATGACAACAACATTTCAGTTACCAAACCTGAACATATGGCTGGAAGAAAAGGATGTTTCAGGGAGTGCTGCACTGGTTACAGGAAGTCAAGCTAGCCTCGTAAGATAGCCTTATAAAACTCCTCCAACCAGTGGAGTGTCCCTAAGCCTGGGGGGACTTCAGCCCTATTAGTACAAAATCTTCTCCCGTTTATTCAAGTTCAGAGATTGCTCCAAGAATATTTTCTACATACAAGAATGTATGTTGTTTCAGCTGTCTTCCAGGACAAATATACTGAAGAGTCCAGCACTAGCAATCTTTGAAAAGAGTTTGGCCAAAAAACATTTCAGGAATGTTTCATACAATTATTGTCCAAGATAACTTCATCTAAAGATACAAGCAAATCATGGTTTGCATGGGAAGGAAATACCGTGTATTAGACCAACTACTGTAGCTGGAAATAATGAGGTAAGGCTTTGATGCACAGAAACTCTTTCAGGATGAAACTGCGTCTTTTTTAAGTGTGGAGCAGGGGTCCTTGCCCTGTGACTCACTAATCTGTAACACGATGACTGTGCATTTCATATGACTTCAGAAAATGCTTCATAGTTATACCTTTCTTACATTAGAAGTATAGCAGCTGTCATTTGGACTGCTACAGCAAGGCTGAACAGGGGATTTATTACAACCGAAGCTCTAAAGCTTCAAATAAAAGGTTTGTTTTTAGCCAAGAATTGTAGCAGATTTGTATCTTCAGTGATTCCAACATCTAACACCGATCAACTAGTTATATAAGCTTATCTTTATGTAGAGGATTTGATGATTTAATGTGTGGGAAAGGGGATCTGAAGTTGAATTTCTCCAAAATACAGTGCTGTTATGAAAACATTATATCCAATCCTTAAATGTTTGTCAAATGAATATAAATACATTTTCTTTTTCACTCATTAATGCTAAGTTATCTTCTAACTGATGATCAGCACTTAGAATTCCCAGCAAGGATTCTGTCAAAAAATATGTTTAGCATGTGGGGACTTGGTGTTTTAGTAGTGAAAACTCTGAAATATTACTGAATTAAATGATTGTCTTGCATTTTTTTGTAATCATCCAACCTTCCTTTGTGATGGAATACATGAATACACAGCACATTTCTGCAATCAGCATCACAATAAATCTTTCGAATAGCACACACCAAATAATTTCCTGTAGGAAAACTTTTTCTGAGAATAAAATTATTGGTTAATTTGAGCTTTTTTTTTTTTCTAATTTAAGAAAGAGCAGGCAGGAAGAACAATGTCATTTTTTGGCAAAAATAAAATGGAAAAAAATATTTTTGAAAAGTTTGGGTTCCATTTGCAAAAGTGAACATGAGCAATAGAACAAATTGTGGGGCATGTCTGCCTGCATAGAAAGAAACTAGCCATGGTGATGTAAGATGTCCTTCCAAATCTGTTCTAAATGAATGTATCCTAGTTGAAAAGTCTTAATTACATAAAAGTACATTTAATTAGAAATATTATAAAATGGTTAATTATCTAAATTAGTATATATACATGTATTTCTTCGTGCATAAGATGCTTTATCCTGTTGCTTTAATTTTCTCTTTGCTTGAAGCAAATGGAAACTTCTTTTATTATTTTTGAATGCAGCAAACTCAGTCTTTAGTTTAAAGTCAGTTGATGTCAATGGTACAGAGTTAATAGGAAGCTTGTGTCCTGTTATTAAGTTATACTAGCCTATTGTAGAATAGTACTGTGTTGAATTTCAGTGTCACAGAATCACAGAATCATCTAGGCTGGAAGAAACCTCCAAGATCACTGAGTCCAACCACTGACCTAACTAACTAACTAACTAACTAACAAGTTCTCCACTAAACCATATCACTAAGCTCTAAATCTAAACATATTTTTAAAGACCTCCAGGGATGGTGACTCACCTCCATATTATGTCTATGAACTAAATGTATTGTGACATTTTTATTTCCAGCTATTAGACTACAGACAGGTCAGGTACAATGGATTCTTCTTATTACTTAGGTAAAACAGAACCAAAGGTAGAAGGTCTCTGTTAGCATCCCAAATAGTACATGCATGCTTGTGCCTGTGACAGTTTCCTATGCCTAACATTCAACATAAAGCTGCATTTGTGTTGACAATGTACTTGATATAACTACAGTTAAATGAATTACTCATTTACAAAGAAATAATGGTGTGTGATGCCAATGTTTAAGAAACCAGTGGGTAACATTTTGAAAACTTTTCCCTGTGCAAAGACAATTACAAAATTTGAAGAACAAGGGACCACACGGTTGAGTAGGATTGATAAGATTGGTCCTTCCTTGCTTCCCAGACTCACAGCACTCCCTGTCCTCTCTTCTCTTCTCTTCTCTTCTCTTCTCTTCTCTTCTCTTCTCTTCTCTTCTCTTCTCTTCTCTTCTCTTCTCTTCTCTTCTCTTCTCTTCTCTTCTCTTCTCTTCTCTTCTCTTCTCTTCTCTTCTCTTCTCTTCTCTTCTCTTCTCTTCTCTTCTCTTCTCTTCTCTTCTCTTCTCTTCTCTTCTCTTCTCTTCTCTTCTCTTCTCTTCTCTTCTCTTCTCTTCTCTTCTCTTCTCTTCTCTTCTCTTCTCTTCTCTCTTCTCTGCTCCGCTCCCCTCTCCTCTCCTCTCCTCTCCTCTCCTCTCCTCTCCTCTCCTCTCCTCTCCTCTCCTCTCCTCTCCTCTCCTCTCCTCTCCTCTCCTCTCCTCTCCTCTCCTCTCCTCTCCTCTCCTCTCCTCTCCTCTCCTCTCCTCTCCTCTCCTCTCCTCTCCTCTCCTCTCCTCTCCTCTATCTCTCCTTCCCCTCACCTTTCCCTCTCCTCTCCCTCTCTTCTCCTCATTCGTCTTTAACTGTTGAGATTACTGGAAAACATTTTTTAATGTATCCTGACTAAATTATGCAGACATATCTCAGACTTATCTTCCTAAATCCAGAGAAACTACAAAGCCATAGACAAGGGAGTAAGCTACTCCCATTTTCGTTGGCAGAGGCCAGTGACAATAATTAAAAAGCCTATTTCACTGTTCATAGCAAGAAAAAGGGAGAAAATGTTGCAGAGAACTACAATAGAGAACTACACAAATGCTAAAGATCACCCTACATTAAAATAGATCTAGAGAACATCAGATGTGACAGTGTGAATATTGACTATTTTTATTCAATCATATTAAGCTAACTCAGATAAGGTACTATGACTGAAAAATACATCCAATTCAGACTGTCAACACAAGAATACAGACAACTCAATTGTGAGCATTATATCTGAGTAGCTTTTTAATACCAGCTAATACATCTCACAGGCAGGAAAGAGGCATAATAGGTTTGTTTTCCTGAAGGACAAAGCAGGTTGCCAGATTTGGGGAAATAGTGCTGAATAAAAATGAACTAATAAAATTCAGCATTTGTTACTGTGATTGCCTATGATGGAATAGGTCTTTCATGTTCCAGAATAAAAGTTCAAAGAATTTACACCATTTTCTATTGGGCAATATTGCCAAAAAGAGTTTGCATTTAAGTTATCACAAAGTACATACAGAGACAAGATTTGTCATAACATTTTGAAATATATGATGATGTCTTTAATGCATGTCAAAGAGATACTGAACTATGACAAATAGTTAAAAAAAAACATGGGCTCCGTTTGATATGCTAAAATGATGTACTCATATCTAAATGGATCCTTCTATTAAGCTGATTCTCAGACTGATTGTCACAACCAAATATAATGTAAAGAGCAGTTATAAAAACAAGTTTTAAAAATAACTAAAAGCCAAGACTTGTTAATAATAAAATCAGAATGCTGGGATTTAAAAGTATCTTCTATTTTTTTCAGTCACATAGATTCCCCATTTAAAAAGTTTTAAATGAAAAAAAAAAATAAAAATAAAAATAAAATAATTGAATATTACAGAGTTAATTTGGAAACTAAGGGCATCATCTTTTTTAATTATTTAACATTTCCCTATTCGTAGTTTTGTCTTCTTTGTGTTGACAAGATACAATAACCATATCGGAATGTCTTGTCATTTGCATCCACTTTTCAAGCGTAATTACAAATACTGCTCTATGTCTATTTTAAAAGTGTGCACATGGCATGTTTGACTATTTTTTTTCATCCTCCTTTCTTATTAGAAAGGTCACAGCTGTGTAATAGTGTCTTTTTTCAAGCATCAAGATAGAAACCAGTCAGAAGTTTTAAAATTCTACATTTTCTTCAAGGACAAACAAAGTACATCCAATTGCAAATTTCTTTCTGTGGTATAGAATTTAGACTGCTTATTACATACAAACAGTGAACCAATAATATTAATACATGACATATCAGACAAAAGCTTATGTTTTCTGTAAAACTTGCAAGAAAACTATGTCTTTAAGAGATCAGAGTGCTCCAGGATATCATTTGAATTTTTCAGTGGAAAAAGTAGAAAAATAAAATTTGACTCAAGACTGATTTGCATATGAAAACTAATGATCAGAATAGGAATATATTTATAAGCCTATGTAAAAATAAAATTAAGGGTCAAGTGCTAAAGGAACATACTGGGGTTACATTCCTAAAGAGACCCTCCAGGAGCAATGGTTAACTTCAATATCTCAGTGCTGAGCCCCAGGTCCCAAAGTGAAGGTTCTGCTTGCTTTGTCCCAGCATGATAAAAATCACTATACACCAGACATCAAGAAGAAATGCCTGGCCTACTGCCTTACCCCTTCTAAAGTAATTATCCCTACCAATTTGCCCTGGTCTTAAAGTGTTTCCTGCTCTTGCTATCGATATACTGCACTAGATGAACTGTGGTCTGATACTGTATGACTCTTTAACACCATCTTCTTAATGTTCTCTATCTCTGCATCTCTCTTGTAAGTATCCTGTCATAATATTGCATTGTGAATACTTAGGGTCAGATCCTCAACCACATAGCATCTTTTTTTTGATATTGTATGTAGCAAGAAGTAAATCACGCTAGCAGGGTGGCCACAGTAGTCTTTAGAACATCCACTTCTACAAGATATTCTTGGATAGAAGCAAAGCCAGGCAAGCACCCATCCTACATGAGTTCAAAACAAAACACATGAACTGATTCAGAGTCATGAATAGCTTGAATAACTTGGGCAGAGTTATTTGCTCAGTTTTGTTTATGAAATTGCTGGGGAATCTGTAACTGACATCAGGAAGTCTCCTCTTAAGTCCCTGATATAACCTCTAGCACTCTAGCAACACAGAGAAAAAAAAAATATATATATATGCAAATTTAATTTTAAAAATAAGATTATTTAGGGGCAGGGTATTACTGAAAATACCTATTATCAAGAACTAGAGTAGTCACACATCTCCATTGGCAAAGATGTTCAGGAAACATAGGTATTTCTAATTAAGATGTCATTCTCTTTTGGAGGAGGTGGAGCAAAAGATCCTGTCCAGACATATGTTTCTATATTAGCCCACTCTTACTGTTGTTTACACAGCACTTACATATTTATTAACGTTGATCTGTAATAAAAATTTTGAGGTGATCAGGCACGGATTACTTTGAAAACAAATCTTTGTTTTATAAGATCATGAAAATGTTTAATCAACTGTAAGCATTTTTATTACAACTGGTGCTAGAATTTGACCATAGCTGTTATATGATTCTCCTTTAATGTATGATTAGAACTTTGTACTTTCTCAAACCATTTGAGAACCAACGTAAATTATTGATGAAAGAAGGAGCTGCCAAAGAACACAAACACCAGGTTGGACATAGAGGCAAATCCTCAGTCTTTAAAGATGGCCATGCTTGTCAGATGAGTCCCATGAGTTATGTATTTTTAATGAAAATGCAAAATTCTCTTCGGCAAAGTGGAACAAAGTTGATCTGCCCATCCTATTTACAAGTAACATACTTTTGTAATAAAAGAAATTATGCTTGGACAAGAGCTAACATTTTCAGAAAACAGAGCAATCCTTTTAGTAGGCATGTCTGTGTTTTCTGTTTCCTTATCTTTACCATGTGAGCAAGTGCTTTGTGTATTGTAAATATGTTTTAATTCTTATAAAACATATTATATACACAAACACAGTATAATTTAGAATTGCAGTTGTTTTTTGAACCTATGAAAGAGGTTGACTATTTATTTCTCTCTTTAAATTTATTAAATAATCTTATGATTTATTTTGTATAGAATTATAAACCATGGATCCAGAGCCAGTCAAATCAAGGTTTATCCATTTTGACTCATGACTACCTTGTGCTTCTACTTTGACATTAATTCCAGCCAAAGGACTTCATGCCATAGATGGAAGAGCAAAGACATGAGATAGGTGATTTTACTCAGAAAATTCTTCTATATTTCTAAACCAAGTATATCCTGTATCAGCTCACTATTAGAAATTTTAAAGAGAGACAGGAAATGATAACTATGCAATGAAACTACTCATAGAAATGGAGAATTTCTGAAATTTTGTGTTCCACTCTACCACAGAGCTTTGTATTTCTTCTAGTTTTAGACAGCTATGGAGTTATAACACATTTACAGCAAGCAAACTTAGCACATAGCTCAAGTAAGTCCTAGAGGCAAGTACATGTTGCTCTTTATGGTGTAGTAAAACTAAAAAAGAGAACATGTTTGGAGTCTTTCTGACAATTAATGATTTTTGCATTTTTCGGTCAGAGTAATGTTACACAGCTGAAGGAGATTGGTGCATTCTTATTTTCTCGAGTCCTTCCAGTAAGAATAAAGTATTTACTTTTCAAAAGAGGAGCAGAAGAAATACAGCCAGGTACAAGCTGCAAATGCTTCACTTGTAGACATGGTATGCCAAAAAGTATACACCCAAGCAGGAATACACTGTTTTGACAGAAGCAAAATAGGCTTACTTATCTGAATACACCTTCTTCCTAAAACCAGCAAATTTATGTAGCATGAGATGAGGAATGATCACTTTTTGAATAACATTTACCACATCTAGATTCAATAACTGAAACCTTTCACTTCAATCAGCAGGATAGACAGACTAAGAACCTGGAGTTCTTTTATGAAGTTCTGTCTGTTAGAATGCTATATATAGGTCTGATTATTGAGGAGTAAAGGTCAGGCTTTGAACTACCTTCTGGCTTTTCTCCCAGAGCTAAAAATATATCCTACCCCAAGTGACAGAAAAGATTTTCAGTCGTGATACTCATTTATCTCCTGTAAGCCTGTGATATTTTCTTCGAGTCAATAAATCTATTTTTAGTATTCTAACTGTAGAGAACAAAGTGTGCATTGTTTCCTGGAAAATAATTGCATTTAAATGCTTAAATAAAATTAGTGATGAAATATATTTGAGCTACCATAAAGATTATACATATACAAGAACATGAGCGTATTTCTGTGCAGAAGGACTAGCTTTGTTTAACATTACAGGTAATTTAGAATATGGCACTGTGACTCTAATGACACTTGGGTACTTTTACAGTTCTTGACAAATTCCCAACAGCTAATACTGTGTTACTGTCTACCCCTTGCCTTCCAGCAACTGCTGCTAGCAAATATTTTAATGTAGAAGATAAAGTGCAAAATAAACAAATAAACATTTTTTTTTAATTTACCAATATTGTTTGTGACAGATTTGTTAATAATTGAGATGGAAAAAATTCTCAAGTACTGTACTACCCCTCCTGTTCACATATTTTTTAAAAATCTATGTATTCTGTAGGTATGATTATCTGACCAAGAAATCATTTATGAACTAAAAAGACCAATTAAAAAAAAAATAATCTTGAGATGTGACTAACGGTTTAAAATGTACTATTCTGAGGGAAAATAAATCTAACAAATTTGCTTTAATTTTTCATATTCCAAAATTTCTAACTTTACCCCCTTTAGAGACCCCAAAAATCTTGGGCTTCATGCCAGGATATCTTACAGTTCTGCAGACTGAGTGCTCACTCTAAGCCTCAAGAAGGAAATGTACAATTGCTTGTTGTGCTGCGGGGGAATTAATCTGTTAGTAGTATGCATGAGGAGTAGCTCACTTCTACTTATTCTATGTCAATTCTAAGTGGTGCCATGGCTTTAGCTACTCTTACCCTCCTATTTATAGAAAGGGAAGCTGTGGATCTACAGAGGCTGCCCTCATAATCATATATAGCCTGTAGCATCTAAATAACAGTAGATTTTCTTTGGCACCCCAAAGACTGTACAGATGAATAGAATTTTCTTTCACAAGTTTTGAATTCTTTTCATTTTTTTAATCAAATCATTACAGCAGAAGAGAATACTCCAGCCTGAACAGCAGAGATATTGCCTAATGCAATGCAGATACATTTAATCATCATTGACACACTGATGAGGAGGTAGATGGAAATAACCATTGCCTTACTATTAATACCACAGTGAAGGTTAAAAATAATTCCTTCACTTGATAAAAAGCTTTGGAAGAGATGGGAAAGCTGAATGAAAGACAGATTTTAGTAGGGAAATCAGTTACAAGAGTAATATGAAACTTGGAAGAACTTTCTACGCCATCAAGTCCCTCTTGCTGCTGTTGTAGGGAATCAAATATTTACTAAACTTCTAAAGTTCCACACAATTAGGGGTTTTGGACCAATTGCTTGAAAGTCTGTTTCAGAACTTGATTATTTTAATCATTATGAATCTTTACCTAATCTCCATCTGAGATGTGTACCTGAGATATTAATAGTGATTTCTGCTGCAGCTGGTCTGACTTTGGCTCAAATGTTTCTTAACTCATCCTCTTGTGTTTCTGTACATGACTTCTTTGCCCTCTTAACCTTCTGTAACCTAGTATTTCAGATAAAGCATCACCAGTGTCTTGTGAAGTAGCATTTATATGTACCTCAAAAATGCATTTTAGTATCTTTCTTCTTACGCATCTTGTTTCCTAAAATTTAACTTACCTAATAGATATGAGTATCATCATCATCAATTTACAAAGGAAGATATTTCTCATTCCAAAGGACCTGAGCAAAACTTTATGGATCTAAAAGTTGTTCCAAGGTTATGAATTCTACTTCCAAACACCACTTATTCCTTAGGTCGGGGTAATATCAGTGAAAATTTGGGAATCATTTTCCAGTGCCATTTAGATCTCCATTTAATTGAGGTTTTAGTAATTGTAGCACCCCTCTTTACACTGTCGTATCTACTTCATTGATCAATGCACGAAACTTCATAAATGTAGATAAGGTATTTTCCAGACATTTTGTAATTAGCATTGCATGATGAGCTACCATAATTGCTTGCCTGACAGCACAGTTTCTCATCATTTATAAAGTCCTGATACATAATGCATGTCCTGTAATGCATTTCAACCAGTCTGTACCTATCACAGTCAATCATCTTTGAACAGCATCACAGTATGAGCTGTAAATGTTCCGTTTTCAAAATCTGCTGTACTACAGTAAGTAGCATTGTTTCAGGCTTGCATAAACCCAACAGTATTTCATTGAATAACTTGTGTGTCCCTATTAGGTTTCCTTTACAGGGAAAGCAAACAAAGTTTAATTCAAAACATATATTTTTCTTCTGTTAGTAAAACATGACTAATGTTAATAGCTTTGTTAGAAAGTGAAAGTTTTATACTTGCCTAGAAACCTGTCAAGTTCAGGTTTTTAATTGAATATTATCATTTAAGGAAAAATCAGCACTGCCTTGAACAAAACAAAGGTAATCCTATTGTAGGTGCAAACTCATTCACTAAGGCAAATTTTGAGCTTGAGCTTTCTCTTGTTTCATACTGCCAAAGAAATGACTGGTGCTGGCAAAAGAATTGACCCTGTTTAATCTATTTAATAAGGTATTTAGGACTATTTCTGAAAATGAATTTTTAACTATAAACAACTTGTCATTGATGTTGAAAGAAAAAGTATTGTTCTCATTCTGCTTCAAGTATTCACTCTTGACCCCATGTTATACCCTTAAACAAAAGGGTACGTGTCTCCATAGTGCTCTGAAGATGGGGGGGGGGGGTTAGTTAATACAAGACAGAAAAAAAACTCTTTAATTTTAGTTCAGTATAGTTTCACATAGCCATAAAATTATCTGTAAACACACAAAGGAAGGGGTTGCAAACAGTGAAAATTAGCAGTTCAAGACGAGGCATGACTGCTTCTGTGCACAAAAATATTGGCATATGCCGATGAAAAGTTTCTGCAAAACTTTAGCCTTTGGTTGCACTGCCTCAAACTGCTGTTCATACAGATAATGTCTGCTCTTTGAAATTGCTAACACTGTAAAGCAGACAAAAAACTGATTTATGGAAAATCTCTTAGTAATGAAAATGCTTCCGAAGATGAGAAACTGTATTAATTGCCATCAATTTCTAAGCAAGTACTCATATATAATAACGGTAATTATAGAAAGCAATGCTTATTTTAAAAGTTTTTTACATATCATTAACAAAAACCTTACAAATGCGCACAACTGGCATATTTCACCAAATCTAATTCCTTCCCTGTCAAATATTGTGTGTGACAACTATCATATACTAACCACCAGAAAGAGTGTGTGGTACCCATTTCTTTGCTGCAAGACTAATTCATGTTCTAAGAAGCAGTAGCCTGAGGAATTCAATATTTACTGTCCTAGCACAAAGGAAACACGGTCAGTCAAATACTTTCATGCTGTTTGTCCCTGGAAAACAAATACAACCTTTTTCTAATTATTAGAAATGGTAGGGACAGAAATTCCAGTCAGGACTCTGAATGTTTGGAATGTAGACTTATTTGAAAAAATAAAATTAATAAAAAAAAAAAAAAGAAGAAGAAAAAAAATAATCAAGCTGTAAAAGTTATACTTTCTAGGAATAAAAGTCTCCCTCAAAAATTGTATCTATTCAAACTTTTTCTTGCTCTTTTTTTTTTTTTTTTTTGTATTTTTTGTACGTTCCTCACCCAAGCAGAAAATTTTTCATCATGGACCCATAGCACCCACCTGCCATCAGAGTGCCATCAGCTTTGTGATCTGATTTTAAAGGGTATGGAAAGGAAATTTTCCTCAGTGAAATTGGCAAAGCAAGTGTGTTTTAGATATATAACTATAAATGATTACAGTGAGCGTTAGGTACCTAATTACCTAAACAGGTCTATGAATCTGAGCTTTATGTGAGAAAAGTCACAACTGTTGTGACTTGTTTTTTGAAATGTTTTTTTTTCATCTCTTTATACTACACTTTTAATTTTTAGCACTTTGCAAGGTGAAAACACCCTTGGAAAAAAAAAATAAAAATAATAATAAAAAAAGGGCTTGATCAAACATTCAAATATTTGCTGCTATCTTTAAAATTTCTCAAACTTGTACTGAAACTAACACTTCTGTAAAGCTTTTATATGAAGCCATAAATCATTTCAACTCAGTATGCCAGGATTTCACATACAGTCTCATGCACTTGATAACTGAATTTGATAACTGAGTATCCTAATGCTTTGTCAGTATAAGTGCATGTGCATATAGGCAACCTGAAATTTCCTTCCTCCATTCATTTTCACCAGCCTGCCTACTCCTGAATGGCTGCAATTTGTACTGGCAGACCCTGGGTACTGAATTCCCTTTCATTCTTTTATTAATCTGTATCTAGAATCTTATTTCTGCTTTTACACATAACAGGAGACAAACAGGATATCTAAGAGTGGTCTTGGAGTTTCACAGTTTTGACCAATGGCAAAACCTGTTTTAAAGAAAGTAAAAATGGCACTGAATGAAAAAAAAAAAAAAAAAAAAAAAAAAAAAAAAAAAAAAGTAAATCTAGGCTATGCTGTGGTGGGAACATCACAGGAGAAACGTCATAATAAAAATGAAATCCTTAAAGTCTCAGTTTCTGCATGTCAGTCTTCCAAACTGACATTTCTTTCTCCCTCAACATCAGTTTCAGCAATGGCTTCCTCAATCATCAATTTTTCTGTGAAAATTTCCCACCAACCTAGCACCTAGCTGATGTAGCAATTGTAGCCATGGGGTTTCTCATTTTGCTGTACAGGGCAGTTCTGAGCACTGAGATAAATTACAGTGATAAGATGCAGGCTGCTGTTCTTCAGTAGCATCTAACTGATGGAGCTGCTCCAGCACTAGAGTGAAGGTTAAACAGAAAAAATGTAGACCGTGACTTTATTCTTTCTTGCGCAATATCTACCATATGTATTTTGACATAAGACTTAATGTCTTTTAGTTGGTTGTTTTTTTTTTTCATTATCTTTCATTCAACATGAAAATAAATGCTCTTGCCCTTCTTTTATACAGCATTTAAATAAAATAAAATCAATTTATATTAATCTTCTTGTGGCAAACTCCTGTGTTAGTTTTTTCAGTAGTGTGCTGTTTCCTAAGCCTCTTCTGCCAAGCAATTCTGTAAATGCTTGCTGTTGAAAATAGTTCTAGTTTTATTTGAAGATACCCAATATTCTGTATATTAAATTAAGTAATCTTGTGGTTAATAACAGCTCATTACAATAGCCTGTGCAACTGGAATACATTGAAGGAAGTCTATTGAAAATATGACATTTAATTTGTTAGCCCAATCTGTGAGTATGTGTTTTCACTGAATTCTATACACTAACAGGCAGGAACAGCTATAAATACATAGCAGCAGTTTGGTGTCTAATTTTCTTCAACTTCTGGAGTAAAATAATTGATAATTAGATTTCTAATTGTCATTTCTGTCATTTAAAGCCTCCTCCAGTATGCCTTTGGGGTAGTATTTAGATAGTGGGGTAGGTGTGAAGGTGGATAGAGACAGGCAAATGTTAAAAGGGATTTCCTTCCTGTCATTCAGCACCAATGGTTTCTGAATAGTTACATGCAGTCTGAAAGGATTACAAATTCCATTTAATCTACTAATATTACCATTTTTTTAAAAACTCTTCTAGTGTTGCTCTCTTTCTGTACAGGCTTTTACAGTAAATGAATATGTAAAATGAGTCAGAAATATTTCATATAATGTATAAAGCATTTTTTAAAAGCAGATGTTATTAGATCCAGGCAGCTAATCAGGCTGGTGTTAAAAATCTTTTCAAAAAATATTGCACTATCTATCTGGCTGGCTACACTTCCACTATGATCAGTATTTTAGAGGCTAACAGTGATTGGTGAAAGCTATTTGTATATTTTAATCATATTATAAAACTAAACATTTACCAAACAGTTATCACTTGCTCAAATATAGTAAATGAAGACAGTTAATGCAAATATATACTTACAGAGAAGCATACATTGGGAGGTAATTCCTGTATGTACAAAACTGAACAAGGATAATTATGTCTGCCATACAAATCACCGTGTAATGCAAGTCTTTCATTGAGTTACTGTAGGTCTGAGCTCTTGTATTTGTAGAGGAATCAACTAACACCAACCATGATCTTTTTCCACATAAAGCCACATTTTGGCATTATTCCTGTTACACTGTAGGCTATTTAAATTTGTGCCCTAGTCAGGAACTCTATCTTTACCCAGACTACGTGTTGAACCAAAGAGTTCCTTTCCTCATCTATGGAAGCCAGAGCACTGGGAGGGAGGGAGGACAAGCTACTGCCTGTGTGGGTCTCATCCGAAAATACAGGATTAGGATGAACAAGTATCTGCCTCAGAAGGCAACAGCAACCCCAAATACATTTTAGACATATTTCCAAGCCAACTTCTGATACGGTTTAAATGTCTAGAGTTCAAGAGAAGCCAAACTGCATGTTCTGGTTTATAGTGCAGTTAAAGAGAGACAGATCTACCCTACATTATGGTGTGTCTGCGCCATGTCTCACATTTCATAAGGGCTGCAATAAAGCACTAATGAATCAGCATGAGGATGGCAGGCAGCTCCTCTTCCACAACTGTTATCTTTTGGAGAAAATCTGGTCAGTTCCTGAGCAGTAGAAAGCATATACCCTTATTTCTCTTGCTAAGCACTCAGCCTAGCTCACAGAAGTCATGTCTGTTTGCTTCTGACACTTTAAAGGAATACCTGAGACACAAAGCAATGTCAAAACAATCCAACAGGAGTATTTTGATAAGTACTTTTGATAAGTACTTTACATTTCAAAGTAAAATCATTTAGCACAAAATAAATAAATAAATAAATCATTAGTTTATCAGCAACAGGAAGAGTCTGTAATACTGGAGTGAAATTGGGCAGAACCCTACAAATAAATAAAATTGTGCTTGGTAACTGTGACTGGAAGGACTGTTTCACAAATGATGTGTTGTGACTTTACCAAACCATCCTTTCCCATATCTGTCTGCTGTTAAACACAGAAGAGCAGTAAGCAGCTGGAAACAAAGCAGACTTTTATATCCTCTGACCAGTCAAGCAGATTACCCTTAACTATCATGATTATATATATATATATATATATATATATATAAACAACCAACCAAACAAACAAAAACATTAGTGTAAGCAGGAAAAAAATATTGGTATATTCAGTCTGAATTCCTTCCCATTTCCAAACAAGACTGTTAAATGGCAAAGGCAAACAGCTGATGAAGGGTTAAACAGAACTAAAGGAAGGCAATATACAGTCACATATGCTTATATATATTCAGCTCAAACCATCTGCTGTTCATATGTGGAAGCTGCTAAATCTGATATTACGTCACAGCAGAAATTCATGCAGGCAGGATATTGACTGTTTAAGACCAACGTGTTAGAAGAGGGTCAAGCTATGTAACAAAGTAGAAAATAATGCATAGAATATTTAAGAATTTAAGACAACAGAAGGATGTCAGCTGACTTTACCAGCTAAATGGTAACTCACTTTGCCAGTTAACAACTGGTCACTGAATGGTAATTATTCAACTGTAATGAGATTATATGTTCAGGCGAATCTCCTTGGGTAACTATACCCTTCACAAAAACATCACTTCTAATGATTTTCTAGGATTTAGAAATACTATGAGCTCTTTCAACTGAGGTGATATTTTATCTTTCCAAATTATCTATGCAAGTAGTAGGGATGTAATTTAAAGCTTTTGCTGTTACCTTGTACTTTGTATCAGCACATGTAGGATTTTGAGGGGCTAGGCACTGTTATTAGTTTTATGAATATTTTATTTTCTGGCATGACCCTAACTTTTCTGAGGACTAGTATATACTTTTATTCTAAAATACTCTCTCCTCTCAAGGTTTAGGACTTATTCTGACAGCTAAAGAAAATATCTTGAACTTTATCTCATCTAACAGAAGAGACAATTGATTAGGTCAACTGATTTAAAAAATAATTTTAATTTCCTTGTTCAGTAGCATGGAAATGGTCCAGGGGCTAAGGTAGTTTGCCTGTGCCACCATTGTTGGTCTTTAGTAGCATTACCAGTTTTCTCACATTGGCAGAAAGCACAGGTGCTACGCTGTCCCTTAGGAAATATTCTGTCCATATAAGGAAAAATTTCAGTGTATCTTGACTGCATAGAACTGTCTACTTGTGCTTCCTGAGGGTGCAAAAAGCATTGAATAAAGCTGAACATTTCCAGTATATGAGAATTGCAAAGGAAAAATAAGAAATAATGATGCATTAAATAGTGCTGGATGGTGTACAACAGCCCAGTGTGATTCTGAAAGGGAATGCATATAGTTACTCTTTTTTACCCCACGACAGTCACAGACTTGCAGTATTATGCTGTAATACAGGCACAAAAGTCTGACTAGTTCAGGACCAGAAGGAGTTATATATACTTGAATGTTTACTATGAAAATGTAAATTTGTCCTTTTCTGCATTAGCTACCTTGCCAGCTCTCTCAAAATTAGGTACATGTCTAAACCATTTCAAGGGTACATTTTCGCTTCACACCCACAGAGTTCTAAGAAACTAGAAAGAGCTCTGCTTCTGCCTTGTGAAAAGAAATATGCATCAGATTATACGAATCCAAAGCATTCTAGCTGCAAACTGGAACAGAGCCGGTATACTGGACTGGAGCTCTGACAATAACACTTTATTTATAACTGAAAAACAGCAATACTGGCTCTTTGTGGGGGTGGGAAATAAAAAAATAATAATAATAAAAAAAATAAAAAGCATGAACTTTGCTCCAGAGAATAGGATAGGATATTGTAAAAACCCTTTAGCAAAGTATTGTATTCCTATCTTCACTTCTCTACTTTCTAGAGTATTACATCAAGACATAACCCATGTGACATTTCTGCAGGGACAGGTCTGAAGATCACAGTCTAACAAAAAATTACACCTCAAGTGTTAAGACTATTCTCAGCATTTCTGAACATTAACAGCACTGTATATCAGAATAATAGGGCTGCTTGATTGGATTTGTCTGTATATAAAAGCTTTATCAAATAATACAGTATTGGATAGACAATTTCACTAATAAATTATGAGAGATGTTGCAGAATGCTATAGCAGTAAACATGACATCCAAACCAAAGTTTATATATTCCAGTTTAAGAGTATTTAATTATTTTTTAAATTATTATTTTTAAAAAATAATTTATTTTTGGATAAAGTACCTGATAGTGATTTTGTAAAATATATTATTATAAACACTTCTACTATATTTGATTAACAAAATATTTATAAATAATCTTTTTAGACTGTACAAGCAATACAGATCCTGATTTTCTAATTTACAGGTTTCTAAAACTAGAGTTTGGTTCATACCACCTGTTTACAAACTTCAGCATTTTATGGTATCCTTTCAACTGTAAGTGTATTCCAACAGTGTAGATCAGGTAGAAAAAAATGGAAATAATGAACGTTTTTTTCCCAAAAATCAATGTTGTTTCAGCCTACACTGTGGGCAGCACATAGTACTTTTTGTCTTTGGTTTCAATTGTTAAATACCATTGTGTTTACACACTCCTGTCAAGTCAGTCAGCTAAAAAGAATAAAAATAAACTCATGCCAACATCTACCTGTGAGCCTCTGGTAGCTTTCACTGTTCAGGACATCTTTTTTTTTTTAAAGAAAAAAGAATTCAACTGCAGCCTGAAGTTGCACGTCTGCAGTGTCACTGACATGAGCAGTACTTCAGTCATTGTTAAAGCTTGGCATGGACTAGTGCTTCATATAGCACTTACAGTGGACAAGAAAGTACATATTTTAAATTGTAACAACATTTACAGAGTAACATGAACTGAGCTTTGCACCCATCCATCATTAAAGTCAGCAAGACAGAATTTGTTAAAACTAGAATCTTCCATTTGAAGGCCCTGTATGGAAATTTTCCTTTATCTAATGAAAGTGCTCTAGACAAAGCTAACTCATTATGCTCCAGATTACTACTGCCAAGCTTAGTGTGCCGAAGAAAAACAGACAGATCCATTAAGGACAAGGAAAGCATCCGATCTCTGCCAGGGGCTCAGTGCTGCTTTCATCCTACTTCACTGTGGGCATTCTTTGGAAACATGCGAATAATTGCTCAACACCTACCACAGTGCATGTCCTGAACAGCATGTGCACCATGGTAAGGATGCTTTCCTGAACGTTATGGTAGGATTTAGTTATAGATGCTTTTCCCTGCAGAAGATTATTTTTTATATATATGATTGTTCTTGAGTCTTGTGAGACTTATTTACATACTTCACAAAACTAATAAACAATCTTGGTTTCAATAACTGGAATAAGACTCAGTTTCCACCTAAGGAATCTAAGTAGAATATAAGAACAACACTTTGTTAAAAGTGGCTTTTACTAAATTGGGTTAATAAGGATTAACCCAACTGCTAAAATGACCTTCGCATTCTTCTGAAGTGTATTGTTACCACATAAGTGAGAACTCTGCAAAAGCAACTCTGCAGAGACAAAAGCAGAGCCCCTTGGCCAGCACTGTGCTAGCCTTGTGAAAGAGGGTCTAAGGATTTGTTTACACAATCACTATAGTTTAATGCTAAAATCTGCCTACATTTTCCCTTCTGTGAGTATGAAAGTCATCTTTGCCCAGCCATTCAAAACTTAGAGGTCTCATGTTAAGCCTCTGTACAGATGTGAATTTATTCTATGATTTCTACTGTTATGACTGAGAAGAATTTCCTGCTAATAGTCGTGTTTGGGTCCTGAGTAGAGAATATAAAAAGAAAAATCTGCCATGAGGCAATTAAAGGCCTCTGTGATAAACCATGAAAAAAGAACAATAACATAACACAGTCTAATGTACCAACAATTAAAAACTTGTCATTAAACAAGAAAAATATTATTTAAAAATGTAATTTAACAACAAGTGAGCATCAGCAAGTGTCCAAGTAAGGATTTTAATACATATTTTCTAACAGTGTAAAGAAAGCCTCATGAGTAATTAATATCCTTTTCAGATTCTGTAGAGAGGAATAACCATGAAGATATTGCTGTGGTCTACTGTACCACTCCTCAGATACTTCCCTAGTGGGATTTTATGTTTTTTCTTTAAACAGGGAAAAAAAAATCAAGGTACAAAATGGTTTGTTAAAAATAATAATAATAATAATAATAATAATTTGCAACAGTACATTCCAGATAGGCATAAAAATTGAGAGCTGGATATGCTAGTATGCTAACATGACTCCTGGATAGACTCCTAGTTGGATCTAGACTGACTTTCAATCTTATTTTTCAGACACACTTTAATCTTGGTTAATGTTTACAGTTTTAGGCAACAGGCTTTGGCAAAGAAGAGAGGGGAATTTCCTTTCTTTCCACTGACGTTTAGAGACATCTCAATCTGGAATGATAGCTAGATTTTGCTTTAAGCCTGAAAACTGCTTGCAGAAAATATACTATTCCTGCTTTATTCCTTATGTTGGATTATTTTCTGCTTCCACCCACCACTTCAGTTCCCTTTGCAGTTATGGTTCTTTGAGGTTAGCCTCCCCTTTTCTTGGGTGTCAAATGTCAACATTGGCATGAGAGGGAGTTTCAGAAGTCCATTGTAGTAACAGCAGATGATTATGCAGAACTCACAACTTGCCTGAATACAGGAACAATAATATCACACAACTTCAAAAGTACACAGACAAAGTGCACTCTTTGAAGTAAAGATCATTTGTTCCTTCCAAAGGGTATGCACTCATTCTAGAGTCATACTGCAGTTGAGTTGAGTCTGCCTGACTTCAGAGTTGCCCAGGAAAACAGAACAACCTGGGAGCATTACAAACAGAGTATTTTCACCCTCACCAAAACTGTTTCCCTAATTGAGGTATGTGAATTTGGATACATTACTTAGAACTATATAGCACAGGTACAATCTATTATAATCAGTATTTTGTAACTAGTCTCTGATATGCAAAGTTAATAAACCTGAAGGAAGCTCAAAAGCACAGTGCACCACTGAAACAGGGTCTATGTAATGCAAGCTAATTTAAAGCTGTTTGGAGATGAGAAATTTAATATTTTGAATATTTTGACTGTTAATAATGAAATACCAAAATGATAGTTCAGCATTAAGAAGAAGTGAAATCAAATCAATGCAGATGGAGTTATTTTAGCTTTCTCAGCCATTTGACATTTTGTTTTGAAACATTTCTACAGTACTTTGCCTATTCTTAGAATTACTTACTTATAAGCTACCATGGTAGATGCAGCATGGCCAGAGAATTCAGCAAATACGAGGAGAGTATACAATAAATGAGCTACAACTCACAACTGGCATTGTGGCAGTTTAATATTTCCCATTTGAAAGATTAAGTATTCACATACAATAATAATAATAATAATAATAATAATAATAATAATAATAATAATAATAATAATAATAATAATAATAATAATAATAATAATAATAATAATATGATGATGATGATGATGAAATAAAAAATAAAATATTTGCATTATTTACTCTTTTTATTCAGTTCTTTCTCCAAGAAAAAGGCAAAAATTCTCCCCAGATAACTTGATGAAAATTCTGTGTTAGTTAAAACACTCTGTATAACAATTTTTCAACCAGTCTCTAGTTCAATTTAGAACGTTAAATGTCAAATACAAAGGAATTGTGAAACTAATTTTGAAAATGCACAATGTGTGTGTGAAAGCATCTCTCACATTTGTGCATACTAAGAACAACTCATTCAAGATCTGTGTTAGTGAAAAGAAAATCAACTTCATCTCCTGGACACTGAAATTCATTTGAAAAGACCTTGAACTGAATTCAATTTTCTGCAGCACAGAGGGTAGCAGACTTGTTTTGATATCTCTTTGCCCAGGGGTACAAAGCTGGATTTGCTTCTAAGTTAAGGGAGCACCACAGTTTCCTTATACCCAGATTTACATGGAATATGATATCTCCCATAAAGATAAGAAAAACAGTCAGAGCTAGTATATATAGGTGTATGATAAAATTCAGGTACTCTCTGACCAAAATGACACAATGAAATTTGGGGTGGATCTAGCTATGACACTGATTCAGAGAGTATGTCTCACAGGGCTGTGCTACTGCAACAAAAAGGTGGAGGGCTTCTGCTACCATTCTCTGCCTCTCTCAAAGTCAATGTCTTATTGTAAGTAGAATAGAAATATGAGGGGAGAACTCCTAATAAGTTGTTTGGGTTTTTTTTAAGTAGAAAAAAAATCAGGGCAGGAGTTCATATTATTTGATGTCAAATCACATGCTTGTATGGATGGATTTTTTTCCTAAAAATTTATTCCATTTCACTTAATTTCTTTTATATACTAGGGGATTATCAACTATCTCAGTTCTTCCACTGTCATTTCAGATATCTAGACAAAGCATACTAATTTCACTGTAGTGTCCAAGCAATATGAAAATTAAGTAATACGCAAATCACACATAATGACAATATTCAGCAGGACACCTGAGCTGCTAAGCTAGTCAACGGGACTTCTCACAAGCTAAAAATTGTCATCTACTTAAGTGCCCAGTTGAATCT
The DNA here is from genome assembly GCF_047663525.1 of Anas platyrhynchos. Classification (NCBI taxonomy): domain Eukaryota; kingdom Metazoa; phylum Chordata; class Aves; order Anseriformes; family Anatidae; genus Anas; species Anas platyrhynchos. The sequence goes on along the minus strand of NC_092593.1, from coordinate 18,243,183 downwards.
TAGCCAATAGGCTTCATTATACTCTTTATGGGTTTTATCATTTTGACCTTTACTGCACAGTAAATTTTGCCCTTCTTGTGGTATTTATAACTGGTTCTGTGCCATACTTGCAAAGGAGATTACCACAGATTTAACAACTGCAATTAGAAAAGGATGAGCTTACAATGGACTGTAGTGGTTGCACTTCACCGAATAATGCATAGCGTATGTATTAAAGTAATGATTCTCTTTAAATAAATGGACCGTTTTTAAATTTGTAGCATTAACATCAAAAGTAACATGAATAAAATGCAATTTTCACATTTTAGTTTCCTGAAGTGTAACACCATCAGCCTATAAAATCTGTCAGTCTCATTAAGTCTTTCACAAAAATAATATCACTCAGCCATTTAAGAAAATGAATGTGGAGTTTTAGTCTGATGATTCATTTTCCCATCTACCAAACTTACTGTTGTAATGAAGCTACATTGTGAAGTTTTGAGTGTCATTTCCTGCATTCATGTTTCTTAATGTTATCTTACTATACTTCACTTTTTATATGCTATACATGATGCGTATCATGAATGAAATATTTGAGAAACTGTATAGAGTATTCAACTATTGCCTAAAAGGACAAGTTTCCCTAAAATGCATCTACAATCTGCAGAGAAACAGAAAACTCAGAACAACACCTGAAGTTTCACCTGCAGTCTGTTGCCAGAAATGCCCACTTGTCTTATTTTCCTAAATAACTGGTAGATTCTACCCAAAACCCCCATAAAATTATAGATTTGGTATAAAATAGCCAATATGAAAAATCAAGCTGAATAGCTCAAGCTTAAAAAATAAAAAATAAAATAAAATAACAATACAGTTTTACAGAAGAGGTGTCAAACAATTTTGACCATTGATGACAATATTTCATGTATAGAATACTCATGCTTGTACATACATGTATGTGTGAGCTACATATATTTTCTGTATATATAAACTTCAGAAACTGTACAGTTAAGATACCAAAGCATTTAAATTCACCAATTTATGAGTCAGCTAACTACATATAAGTCACATATCCATACTTCTTACAAAGTTCCATAGAAGCAACAAATCTAAAATGAAATGTTTGGATAATACTAATAAGACACAAGTTGCTCAGCTACTGAGGGTCATCAATTTACAAACTTGAAAGATAATCAATGCCTAGAGTTATTAAGCTTCAAAATCAACAAGGTTTGACTGTAGCAAATAGACTATTATGAGAGAAATACACTGTGGCATATTTGACAGGGTTCTGCTAAAGGATATTTTCAAGACTGGATACATGATGACTTAGCATCAACCCTTTTTATTCTTGATTATTAGCCAGAGTTTCATTGCAGCTCAGGCCATACAATCTGAGCAAGATTGTAAGTGGAGTTCATTTTCCAAATAAATACTTAAATAAATGATGAAAGTTGTATTAAGAACAAAAATAGTGAACATGTAATTTGACAAGAGTGGGCTGTGGCTATAACCACTGCATTATTTTGAATTATGAATTCCATTTTGCACTATGCCTGAAGCAGGTTATGTGTCAAACAGGTTATTAGAACACATTTGAAACAGATGCCCAAGACAGATAGACTGTTACAGAAACTCGGATCCTAGTTCACTGAAGTATTAGGTTTGTCTACATAAACTTCATGGGTGAGGTAAATATGCCAGAGCCTTCAAGAGGAGTGCATGAGCACAGTCCTTCTCTGAGCAGCAAACAAATTTTCATCTTTCAGGTAACATTATGAGACATCTTTTTAGGAATAATTTGGTCAATTTGCAAAAGGCTTTAATTGTTCTGTAACTTACTGTGTTTTAGAAATTACTCTAGAAAACTATATTTCTTCCTTCCCTATGTTGTTACATAAGAAGCCAAGAGCGATTTTCCATGAGCTGCTAAGGGATCTACAGTCTAATAGAAGCTCTGAGAAAGAATACATAAGTGATAGGAGAGAAATGCAGCATGCGAGCATCTTTGGATTGGGCAGAGCACAAGTCACTAGCTGGAGGGTCTGCAGTGACAAAATTTTGGAATCAACCATTTTGATGAAGTGGATAGAGTCTGGATGTCATCTCTGTAGACTCTGAACTAGATGCCATCCAGAAGCAGTTGATAACAGAAGATCAGTTTTATTCAGCTATTTAGTCAATAATTGTGTTCACTTGACAAGCAAAACTGGAAAAATAAAATCATGCAAGACAAGCTGAAATATTATGTGAGGACCTTCAAAAATCCAGCCTTCTAGTTAGGATACCTTTCCAACCCTCACACAATTAGTTTGGTGTTTGTAATGGTATGCCTCATTATCATTATTCAGCGTTGATCCTTTTTTGTAGTATTTGAACTTCTTCCTAACAAAAAGCAATGTTTTACTATTAAACTGTTCAGATTTACATGCTCGGCTTAGAAATCTGATTCACTCCATGGAATTGCTTACCATTCTTCTAACCCCTACCTAAAGATGTTCTGAATCGCACTTAGATTATTTGCCTGAAGTGAATTGGGCAAATACATTCTATCCTGCCCATTTTAAACAGGAGGGTTGCACCACACACGCACACATCCACACAGACAGGAAGTCACATGAAGTATTAAGTAAGCATTCAGTCCCCAGCCATGTCCTAGGGCAGGAGTCCAGTGACTTGTGGGAGGGCACCATGCCAACCTAACAGATGGACACACATATGGGTAGTCAGGACATCATGTGAAGCCATCAAGTATGGATACTAAGGGCACAATTCCAACCTAAGAACATGAGCTTTCTGTGAAGGTTAAGGAGATGTTAAGCTGGATTTACTTTCAAAAATAAAGAATAAATTCCACTTCCATGTCCGGTAACAGTTATGTTCTTAGTTAATCAGGTGGAGTTGGTAGTAGCTAAAGAGAGGTATGATTATGAGGTAGAGTTTTAATGTTTCACAGGGCAGATGTCATGCACAAAAAAAATATGTATTATTTGGGGGGATATCTAGTTAGTGATAATGACTTTGCACTGGCAGCAATGCTTTGACCCTGCATCACCATCTGGTCTGTGACTTTTCCCAACAGGAGAGGAAAAAGCTATTTGAGCAGCAGATGCAGTCCAGATAGCCAAATGCATTCTCCAGCATCCATTACTGCAAGGATTAGAGCTGGAAACTGCCGCCCTTTCCTAATGAGGAGTGAATGAGAAAGGAGGAACAACAGCTCCAGACAACTTGCCCATCTACTGATCTAGCATTGCTGATGCAACTAAGAGAAGTAGAAGCATGCACATCCTACAGCCTTCTGAGGCTATGTCCATCAGCAGGAGAGAGGAGGTTAGGAGTCGTGCCTTGGGAATTTAATTCAACACCATAGCTCAAGGACAGGCCAGTCTGCTGCTGTGTAACCCTACCCATTATTAAGGCCAAACCATAGAAATCACACCAGACCACGGAGGGCCTTTGAAATTTTACCAGCTGAATAGGCAGAACACATGAAACTTTGTTTCCAAGTACAGGGGAGAGGTAAACAGAATCTTGGTTTACAGATCAATGTGTATCCACAGCAGAGCTGGGCCAGGTAGCACTGAATTCCCAATTGAATTGAAATGAAATGTTTGGAAGAAACATTAAAAATTTATGAAGTCAAATAGCACATAGGTTATGTCAATAAAAGCAATTTGTCCGCTTCTTCCAGCTTGATCCAGAAACATAAAGAGATGGCTCTGATGGCTCATTCCATAAGGCTATAGCCTGAATCATCTGTTTTTGGCTTCCAGACATTTAGGTTCTTTCTGCTAGACTCAACAGCTCCTTAGTATTCACTTCTCTTTCCATGAAGTTACTGACTCTAATGTAAGTCACTTATCAAACTGCTTCTCATTAACAAAGATTGACATCTGTAAGATTCACAGCAAAAGAACTTGCTGAAGCATGCTGTTCCTCTGCTTTTTTGTTTTGTTTTGTTTTAATGCTCTCTCCAATTTTTTTAGTATCCTTTAAGAATTCAGATGCCACAAAGTGAATTCAATATTCCAGTTTCACTCTCCCCAGTGTTATATACATGAAGAAAGGACAACTTCTTATTCTACCTGTTTATGCAAACCATGCTGGTCATTCTTATATATCCTATAAATTCTTTTGTGAAATTCCATTCCACGATATAGCTACCTTTTTTTAGTGTCAGCCTACATGCCCTGGTTCCTCAACTGTATGATTAAGTTTACCATTTTAGAATGCATTTGTTTGCATTTAATATCCCTCTAACAGAATTATCCAAATTATTCTATTTTACCTCCTTAGTATGGCACTAGCCACTTTACATCCAAATATTTCACAGAATTTATTTTATTTTGTCTCCAGATATTTTCAAAGCAAATGAATACCACCATATTCATTTCTGTGGACTTTCACTAGAAAATCTGGCGCTGAGTTGTGATCCTCCAGATCACATATTTTGGAATCTTTTTTGGAATATCTCAGTCAATTTGTAAACCATGTAATGCAGTTTTGTTGTTGTTGCTGTTTTTTATCAGTGCAATGCTATTGTTTAGTTATATTATATAGCGAAATCATTACAAAAATACATGTCTGTGATGGCTACTTATTCATTTTTATTTAGAAAGAATATAACCATCAAATCAGACTTCTTGCCCTTTAACAACATCTATATTACCATACAGAGTGACATTAATTATATTCCTGTCAGGTATTCTTTATTAAAGTAATCTAATATCACATTTCATTATTTTCCTTAGGAGTGATATCAGGCTCACTGCCATACCGTCATTCCAATCACTATACGATGTCTAACTATATCTATATCTAGATAGATAGATACTATATAGATAGATAGATACTGTAGAGAGAGAGATACTATATATACTATATCTAACTATATCACTCTTAAATGTTGGCATGGTATTACCATTGTTCTAACCTTCTGGAACTTTGCCCAGCAAGACTTGTTAAGAGGTTGCTGTAGACTGCTCAACCAATGCCTAGACCTTCAATTACACTTTTACAAGTTTGCTGATATTTGAATCTAGCAAAGAATTGACACACTTCATAGTTACAATGGCAAGGTAAAACTTCATTATAGTGATACATTATTCAAACTGTTCTTAAATACAAAACAAAAATATTAACTAGTGGATTTGTCTGGTTGTTTCATAATTATCATTGCATAATTATTAACAATTTTATGGCAACTGTCATTGGGATTTTTATGGGCTTTCACTACTATTGCAATTATTATAAGCATATATCTACAGGCTTAACTTACTTAGATACCTACTTATGCTCCTTAGTCTTGCTCTGATGTCACATTCTTCTGTCAACAACCTATATTTCATACCTCTCAGCTTCTTCCAACACATACATGTGTATTTACTTTCTTCTTTCTCCATTCACTATACACTACACACCTGTTAATTCCTATCTGCTTCACTTTTGTACTGAAACCAAATGGAATTGCATCTAAGATTTTCAGCATCTTTGAATAACTACTCTTTTGTTAGGTAATATTTTCATTAAGAATTCCAGATATTCATTCATATATTTGTCTGATCCTTCCTCCCAATTATTTCTACTTACATTTTTCTCATCCATAGAAAATTACCCATTTAGAAGAAGCACTATTTTGCTGCTTGGGATTGTTCTTTGTTTGCCTATATTGTTGGCAATCAGGTCATGAAAACCACCCTTAAGGCATCACGAACTTCTGGTCCAGTAAGTTATTCATATTTATCCATTCTAATGAGATCCTACATTAAAAACACATCATTTGGGGTATGGAGTCTTTCCATAAGAAAACATGATGTATTTTTCTTTAAAAAATAAAAAATAAAAATAAATAGTAATATTTCACTCGCGTGCTTGACAAGCCTCCAGTACATACAGTTCCCACCACATTTATTAATATGAATTCAAAATTCCATGATTTTGAGTTATTAAGAAATCCAGAATACCTTTTATTAAGAAATCCAAAATACCTCATGCCTTTAACTAGCATGTCTCTTTTATCTGCCCTCTTTTCCCTGGGAGGTTGCATCCACTTACTTTACAATCCCAGTAGCTTGACTACTTTATCACTTTTCAGGATTGGCCTTCTCACTGATGAGAATTTCCAGGTCACCTGCTTTGTTTGTTACCAAGATCTCATGATCACAGCAAGAATTCCTCATTCCTTGTCTGCCTATTCTCTTCCTTCAGAAACATTATGCAGGATTACAATCAGTATATGATGACTCCTGTTTTTTTCCCTACAAACTTGGCATTTGTGTATTTCCAAATAATTATAATGTAACCATCTCTGCCATATAAAACATCTGGAAAGGTGTGTTTGCATGAGTATGATTTTCCAAGGGTATGATCTCCATGAGAAAAGTATCTATATTTATAAAATGCAATTCCTTCCACTTGGCCAATGGAGCTGGATACATATTGCAATTGTGAAAGTTTGTAGCAATGACAGGATTTCTGTTTTGCCTCAGGACCTGCTCCTGCTATCTGTTTCTCTGTATCACCCTTTGTACAGTATGGCCATTTAATGCCTTCTTTTTGATATCTATTAACCGTATTGAAAAAAAAAACAAAACAAAACAAAACAAAAAAACTAAAAAACCTTAATCACCCTGGAATGATTCAGTGTAAGTGAGAACAGAATCCTTTACTTCATGGTGTATTCTAGTCTAACACATTGGATGAATGAAATTACTGAAGCTGAGTTCTGACTTTTTTTCCATTCTGCTTTGTAAGGTTATTCAATTAGTTCTTAAAATAGCTTATGTAGTTTGGGGGCAAAAAAATGAGGTTACTTTCACAAATGTCTTAATCTGCACTTTTTCTGCAAGATGGACAATATTCAACAAACCTGAGCTCCCTTTTCTCATGAAGATAATAAGACATTTCTCAGTTGAATGCCCAGAAGTGCATAGCTTCTAATGAGGGTTTAGAAAAGAATAGCTACAGGGGAAAAAAAAAAAAAAAAAAAAAAAAGAGAGAGAGAGAAAGAGAGAGAAAAAAAAAGAAAGAAAGAAAGAAAGAAAGAAAGAAAGAAAGAAAGAAAGAAAGAAAGAAAGAAAAAATGTATATTTATTTTTAGCTTGTACAATTAAATAAACAATAAATTAGCAAACTAGCTACAATAATTAGAATCATTATTTGTCGGATAACTTTTTTTTTTTCTAAAATTACTTATATTTAAAGTATATATTCACCTTAAAATCATCATTTAATATTGTAAACAGAATCCAAAGCTCTGCAGTTCTTTATTTTTCTGCTACAAAACCATGAGAGAAAATGTGTCCTAATGCTGATTTTCACCTTGAGCTAAACATCTGGTATTTGTTGAGTGCTATGCTTTAAATAAGCTTACTACAAATGTGAATGAAGAAAGTCAAAGCAACCTATTTTCACTATGAAATCCAGTTGTTTTCAAAACTATTTTAATTACATGTAATTCAAATGACTTAATGTAATCTCTAACACTATGACATTTCCTAATTAAAAATCATCTCTCTAGACAAATACTGAAGAATGAATGGAAATGACTTAAACTGTGAGTTAGAGTGATATGTAAATGCCTGTTGATACAGCAGAACACAGTATAACAAATCCATTTCCATAATATAGATAAATTATGTTCTGTTATTATTACTTGGGCTAAGATATTATCAATTTTTCATCCACTGCTTCAACTTCAGAAAAGAATCTGGTATTTCATCAGTCAGTGGTACTGATCATTCTCAAGTGGTATTGATCTATGTCCAATGACCTTGTACATTGGTCATTTTTTTCATTGCATGTTGGGATACTCTGTGCTTTACCACATAACATTTTAAGTTTTCTCTTGGCCATGTTGATGGCCATAAAACTGTAGTCAAGAATATTCACTTTTTAGTACCTAACAGAAAACTTTTATTTTAATATGTTCTCAGCAAATGTGTATCATGCAGGTTAGCAAACAATGGATTTTATATTTACCATTAATCCTGATTTTTTTGTCCACTTTTAAATAGTCTTTTAAAAATATTAATTATTTCATTTTGAAAATGTCTGAAACATTTCTGTTTTTCACGAATAGCACACTCTTACTTGCACTCTTTCCTCATAAAAAGTTCAGTTATGAAATTCACCAAGTGTAGTATATCCTGCAATCGCCACAACTATATTGCAAGTATACAAGCATTCACGCTAAGAAAACAAGATGAAAACCATAAAGGAAGTTGCAGTGAGGAGTGTATTGGTCTCTTAAGAGATAAGTGACAGAATTCAAGGAAAGGGTCTGAAGTTGCAACAGGGAAGGTTTAGACTGGGAAATTTTCTTCATGGAGAGGGTGGTTAAGCATTGGAACAGGCTGCCCGGGGAAGTGGTAGAGTCCCCATCCCGTATTTAAGAGATGTGTGGACATGACACTAAGGAACATGTTTTTTTTGATGGGACTCAGCAGGTCAGGTTGATGGTTGGACTTGATGATCTTGAAGGTCTTTTCTAATCTAGACCATTCTATAACTCTCATGGTCTGTAATATATAACACGAAAGAATAAAAAATCTTCCCTGGTTATTCAAGATTCAGCTTGCAAAGTGTTTACAGACTAACTAATGAATAAGGTTTTTCAGAGATGTAGCCCTTTGTGAAATCTGCCCAGACCTTCCGTGTCTAACTGCTTAGCATCTGGTAACACATGTGGTAACACGTATGGAGCACTCAGGGATGCAAGGAATCAGGCACCAGATACTTACCTGCATAAGCAGAGACAGAAACATTCTCATTAACAAGTCAGAAACGTTGTTTTTCAAAAGCAGCACTACTTGCTATATTCTTCTGGAAGAAAAAGCCAATGCATAACAAAGGCTCTAAACTAAAATTAGGGCCTAAACAATTCCAAGTCACACACCTGCTCTGTAAACTATGGAGAAGAACCCATCCAGAAAACAATTTCAAACCAAGTCTCACCCCACTATGTGTACACCGGAGTGTATACAAGAAAGGTCAGTCTGAGAGAGGATTCAAGACTGATTTCAGTCTGTTCTCCAGCAATACCCACTCTGGAAAAAATCAAATATAGTTTTGAGGTCAACTAGGCAGAAAGAAAAAAGCCTATCTTGCATTTGCTGCATTAACTGTGGTGCTTAAATAAGTCTTTACCTTTTCTTCTATTGTTTTCAACATTTTTCACTCTAGGTTCTTTTTGGTCTCTACTTCATGGGCATGTAACATCTCTGTTTATTTTTCATTTTACTTTTCTTTATTTTCCATATATTTAATTGCTCTGCATCTTCTGTACATGTTTATATATGCTTAAATAATAAAGCACTAGAAAACTGTCCTCCCATATAAAATGTGTACAGCATTACAGTTAATGACCACAGTTCTATTAGTGTAGGTGTAGATATTATAATTATAAGGTTAGCATTAATTGTGCCAATGCAGTAATAGAAGAAATGCTGGAGTAAGGAGCTGAATAGTATTTATCTAGCTATTGAATTATATTACAAATGCGATTACAGGGAGAGAAAATGAGATTTATATAGCACACTCCAATTGTGTATGAACTTGTCCACAGACTCCAGAGGGTGTTTGTTAGTTTAAAAATTATTCACTCATCTCTAAACACTATAAGGTAATATCTTACAAAACCTATGTCAGTGCATTAATCGTATCTTAGTATCAGCAACCATTTCAGTGATGGAATACCTATTTGATATGGAGGGTTGAGTGAAATGTCAAAGGGAACAGGTCCCATTTAATCACTGAAATCTCACTAATAAATATCAGCCGAATGCACTCTGCCTTGTCTCTACCCATCCTCTTTAAAAATAGCTATTCAATTGAAGAGAGGTACAATACATTTCAACCTGCCATCTATTTTTAGTTGCTACTCTGCAATAAATCTAAGAGTCAGTCATACAGATACATCTGCAGTATGTTTAACGGGAAGCTTGTGAATTCCTCATTCTTGCCACACAAGTAGTTCATTTTTAGTCAGATGGAACTGGAAAGGGGTGACATAAAGACATAGATCAGAAGATACAATTAAAAAATTAAGTAGATTGTACAACCTTTTACCCAAACTTCTGTGTGGAAATACACTAGACACATTTTAATAGCACAGGGCTGGTATCAACAATTTCAATTGTGAAAAGGGAATTTAGAGAATCTTTGTGTTACCCTTATTATCTTCATTCATTTTTGATGCAGCTTTGGATAAGACACTTGTTTTTATGATTCAGTCCCACCACCTTAAATAAAAAGTAAAATAATATCTCTACAATTTGAAGAGCAACAACAGGCAACATCTGCAATGCAGTATGGGTTTCCTAGAATAGATGCTCTTTATAGCTGCAAATATTATCATTTTTAGCCTTAGCATTAAGTTTCTTCTATTTCTCATGTAAGCAACTACATAACAAATGAAGGGAGAGGGAGGGGTTGACATCCAAGGGTGGTTCTTTCTGTTAGAGCCAAAATTTTCATGGGTTCTTTAGACCTCAAACGTCTCCAAAGGTCTGAATAAATGACATCAAGTGCAAAGATACAAAGAGATGAAGGTAAAAACAGGCAAAAATATTTATCTGAAGTTTCTTTCATGGAGCTGTTACTGAACTGAGCAATTACTTATGTGGTATCTATCTCCAATGATCTGATTCTACACCACTAAGGGCTGGGCAATTTTCTCAGGGCAGATTCAGTCACTCTTCTACTCATTTTTATTATACAAACAGGCAGACTACATAGTGAAAATCTGTTAATAAAAAGTTAGTCATAATTTATACAGAAACAGTCTTGCAAAAGCATTTGGGGCCCTTTAACATAAAATTTAGTGAAGTTTGGTAAGATCTGCACATCACTGGTTTCAGCTTAACACTATTGTAATAACGTACTTGGTCTCATTTGAGAAAGGTAGTAAATGTTTCCAGCAAATCCACTAAAAGTAAGATTGCCTGTTATGTGTGGCAATTTTCCTGGCTTGTGCTTGAACAGAAACACAAAGAAATAAATTTTCAGCCTTTGATTGGTCAAGGTTAGCCCACACATCACAATACACATCATCCCTCAATATTTGACAAATTGGCTTTCACTTAAATATTCTAGACTTTAAAAAGCTGGAATAGTATTGCCCTGGACCTGAATAAACAAAGATAACTTTCCAAGATGAATCACAATCTAGAAGTAGGAAGAGATGCTTCCTTGTGTCTGTAGAGGGAGTGTGTTGGAGGGAAGATGACACTGGCTTTGGGGAATTAAGGAGTTGATAGAGAGCCATATCTTGGCTTCTTGCCCCAAAGACAATGACTACATGAAGGACAGGCAAAACCAACAGAAGTTCTGATCTGCCACATTCTCCCCCAGATGATCTCCCTTTCCTTTCCCCAAACTGCTTATTAATATTGGGCAATCCCCATCATCCATGCTATAAGGAAAGGACTCGAGACCAAGGCTGTGAATAACAGAGAACTGGTAACAGTACAACAGGTTACATGATATTCTTTGTTTTTATGGAAGTCAGCCCTTTCTTAAAGGGAATATAGCATTTCTACTATAACTGATAGTTTAAGATCTTAAATTAAATTGTAAGATAGAGGCTCTACATTTGTAATTGATATGTTAAAAGTTTCTGCCTTTGAGAGAAGCATTTATTTTGATAACAAAATGTGAGATCATACTGAGGGAAGTGGAGAGTAGTTATTTCCAAAATAAACATGCTAATTATTTCATAAAAATACAAGAATATCCAGCTTCCTTCACCTGTTCCTATCATAAAATTGTCACTGCAAAATTCTTACAAGATTTTATACAAGATTCACCCATGTTTTTCATTTAGATCTGTCTTTAAACAAGAACAGGACTGTCTAGCTCTGGAAACATGCACAGTATCTCTGCCTGTAATTTTTAACCATCTTTGATCCTGTTTCTTAGTAGACAAGCTGTTGTTGTCAACTCTCTTTGTTCTGCTTTGATGTATTCCTTCTCACCTTCAATTTTAAATGAGAAGAAGTACCTAGAGATTGTATGGCTAACTACATTAGACTATATGTAGGTTGCAGCAGTAAAACATTATCGTATGTCTAGCAAACTCTTGTATGAGGTCATCCCATCCAGAAATACATATATGCACATAGAGGACATACTCAACATCTTTCTTTTCATAGCCTTCCTCAGTTGTCCACAGCAGCTTCATAAGCAAACAAGCAAAAGAAAAACAACTGAGAAGTTATAAATGCTCTGGCACAGGGTGCCAAGTGGTTCCAAAACATAGCGCTTTTTTTTTTTTTTTTTTGGGGGGGGGGGGAGGGGTGGGGGGAGGATGCAGTTAGGAACTGTCAGACTCATTTTGTAAAACAAGACTTTGCCTGTTTTACACAAACAAAGCCTGCAGAACCATGAAAGATTTCCAAGGGTGCTGGCTATGGAAAACATGGGGCTTTTGCAGAATTAGGACAATTACCTAAAAGGCACAGCGTCTCATTTTTCAGAGATCTTCTGAACTTGGCATATGTAATGGCCTGTAAAAACATTGTTCCCAGGAAGGTTGAATCATAACACTTGTTCAGGATGGGTCATTTCAAAGTTTGTATGTCACAGTTTTGCATATAAGAATGCAGGCCCTTCTAATTTGGAATGCCTTTGCTGTTGTATTTTTGTATTGTACTCTCCCAAATGCTTATAATGGGAGCTATTATAATTTAAATAAATGACTGCAGTTGTATCCAGAAGATGCATCCTGGTACAAATCTGTCCTAAAATGCTCTATAGAAAACCACTGGAAAGGTACATAGACTTTATGAGCCAGATTAATTGATGTGATGTGCCTGCTTTGTACTGCTTCTGTGAAGCAAATCAACTTTAAACACTAAGCAGCCAGATATTTAAATGGACTTGGCTTCACCAGAACTGCTCAAATAATGCAATAAATCCTTGTATAAACCTAACATATCTTATATCCTCTGTTTGTTAAATATATATCATTGCTGATGTTTGTTTTATAACAGCCCCTGTATGGTCTTGTGAAATCACAGTACTGTATATAGAACTACAGAACCATGTCCACACAGAATATAGGGAAGATGAACCTTTTCTTCACAAATTGGTATTTTGCCACTAAATTAACTAGATGAAAGAGTAGTCTTTAAAGTGTCATAAACAAAACAAAACAAAACAAAACAACAAGCCCTTATAACTATGGAATTCAAGCTGACATAAATATATCCAGCTTTTCTACTTCATCGCCTCCAATGATGATGTCAAGTCAGCACAACAGGAACATTTCATGATTACTTATCAATGGTAGTTTTCAGAAAATCCAGAAATATTGCTGGATATTGAATGTACCGATTAAAGGTATAATTTTCATTATTATTGTGATCATATTCTCTACTTGCCCTGTGCAAGTACATGAGAAATGCAAATTTCAGAAACTCCATTATAATTTTTATTGCTTATCAGAAGCCTTTCTTACCCTTGAAATATTTTAGTATAGAGACAAAACAGAGTAAACATGGTCAGTGTAATGAAGAATTATTGAATGGCAGAGTACAAATGCAGAATAAGATTGTTTATAAACAGGCCACTTTTTTATATTTATTGTTATCAAATCCAACTACAGAATGCAATAAGCTTTCTCTATATCTAACTTATATTTCAGTCACTAAGGTTTTCCTTGTTATTTTACATTCCCTTATTGCCATTTCAATAGAGAGAGACATTAATAAGTGTATAGGAGATAATCACTTCAGTACTAAAGACTGACAGGCACTGTATTTTGCTCAAGTTGCGGAATTCCAATTCCAATTATTCACACAAAATAAATATTCCATGCCACTTAAAAGCCTAAGTGTCTTGGAAAAACTTCAGCCTAATGAGCTACACTGGTCTCACTGGCCTGCTGGTGCAATTGGTCTTCAAAGAAACCATGCTGAATTGTACCAGATATGGACTCTTCCCTTTTTTTTTTTTTTTCCCAAAATGTTTTTACATACAGCTGTGATTTTAACCCTGTGCTCTTTTTGTCATGTTCTTACTGTGGGCTGTTAAACAGCTTCTGTATCTGTCCAGAGATGCAAATCCCTATGTCCACTCCAAATGGAATTTGTAAATGCTTGAGTGCAGAATGTTCTAAATAAATGGGAGATACTGTCATTATTTAGCACTGCGGGAAGCATTTCAAAAGCTGAAATATCCTTGCCTTCAAAAGGCAGGCACGCTTTTAAAGAAGTGTGTGGTTTATTCTCATCCTTGTTTGCAAAAATTAATCAACATTTCTTCCAGTGGAGTTCAATGTTCTTCAAATCCATGCACTCTTCAGCCTATCCCCACATCCAGCCCTTTGTGTCAGGGTTGTTGTGTCGGGGGTTATCTGCTCAACCTATAAATCTGTGTGTCAAAACACAATCCATATCAGGAATTCTTTTTCTTTTTTTAAACATAAGTTAGCTTTTATTTCCAAGTGATTAAATAAATATCGTTTTGATTGCTTAAACTCAATATGTATTTTTATCAATTAGCTGGAAGCACAAAGATTACTTCTAAATTCTCTTCAGACCCTCTGTTTAACCAGTATATGTTGCAATGCTTGGCCTGCAGCACTTCTATTTTTAGCTCTGAAGGAACAGTCTTAAATTGCCTATTTTCTGTTTACTAAAGACATTGAGCTTGTTACCATGGAAACTGTGGCAAGTGCCACAGCTTAACTGTTTTATTAAATGGATTGAAGGCACAGCTGCAAAACTTGAAAGGCCAGCACGTCAATTTTATACATAGCTCAAACTGCTATACATTCCACATTATAGCAAGAGCTACATTAGATATGAGAAGCCAGAATCCGATCTTGGCTATAATCATATAAATCTTTGTTGTCTCTCTCTTCACTATCAAAAAATAATAAATAAATAAATACATAATAATGATAATAAAAAATTATGTGCAACCCAGATCAGGATCTGTTTTTGTCAAACTGCACTGCCTGTCAAGTTTTAGCAATTACCGCATTTGAATGGATAAATTGCAGATGATGTACACTAAACCAGTCTCCATTTATCACAAAGACACCATCTCACAGTTGTGCTTGCATGAAGCTTTTAGCACATTATCGTATTGCTTACAGCAATCACATTATTTTTGGAACCACTATATTCTGTTAGTATAAGAGGGAATTAAATCAAAACTAATGACCTTGTCAAATGAAACTTCTATAAAAAGTTACACTGGAAGAATTAACGCAAAACATTCTTTAAATCTTTAATTAGGCATTTGAACAAGAACACCCTGAGTACTAGAGGTGTTAAGAAATTACACCTTCTGTTCATTCCAGTACATGGTATGCTCCATATTTATGCAAAGTAGGGTACTTTTTAAATCATGCTTTAACTTGTATATAACACTTAAGTCAAACACTACCAAAAATTATTGAAAATTATTACAACTTTTATTTTATTAATTTTTTTTGTGTGTGTGATAGAATATAAAACTTTGTAGGATCAGATTGATAACAAATATAATTGTTAACACAAACCTAAACATTATACAGCCCCCAAAAGAATGAGAGCTAAAATAAGAATAGTGATATATTTACACCCATAAATATTTAATGAATGATTCAGCCTGTTGTAAGAGAACCAAAAGCTCAAAGAATGTTTGACATTTAGAAGAATGGGGTTCTGCTTTCTTCACTAGTGTTGTGTTTGGAATGGTGTTTGCATTGCTACTTTTGACATTTTAAATATGAGATTTTTTGGAAGAGGTAATAATCTGATAAATTATTGAAAGATGTATTTCTTTCTGTGAAAATGCTCCTGTTTAATTTAAAGAATAGTGTGGTTGATGTTCAATCATTAAATTCAAAGAAATATTCTTCACTATCTGTTGGTGTAACTAGAATTACTGGAATGAAAAATAATTAAGTTTCCTTTCATTTATGCATTTCTTTCTTTTTTTTTTTTTTTTTTGTCTATCTGCAGGATCTACCTTCATCTGCAACACCCACATAATTCCAGTGAAAAATCAAGAGGGAGTAGCAATGATGTTTATTATTAACTTTGAGTATGTAACAGATGAAGAGAATGTTGCGTCTCCCGAGAAGTGCAACCCAATATTGCCATCCAAACTTGTAAATCGTAAGTTACCCATTGAAAGTTCTCTGCTTACCTCTACTCTTAGCATAGAGAATAATTAACTTGAGCAATATCAATAACAAAACAAAACAAAACAAACAAACAAAAATTCAGTGCAGTCACCATTGCCTGACTCATTTAAGATAGAATTCAAGACAGTAGAAAATAAAATTTAGCAAACCTGTTATAAAGTTAGTAAGATAGTCTATTGGATCTTTGGTAGTACAAACACCATTGATCTTATGTGTATTGCTAGAAAATAAAAATTCATTAAAAGGAAAACATTTTCACTGAAGTGCATTACCCTTGACAAAATGTTAATGAACGGAAAAAAAAAAAAAAAAGCATTATGATAGAGGCAAAATATTTCACCTTAACCTATTTTAAATGGAATATTTCTATTTTCCTTTCCAATTAAAAAAATAATAAGGTTTGGTTAACTTTGATTTAAAAATACAAAATAAATTAAAAAATATATATTTGAAGCAAAATTAAACATCTTGATTTTATCAAATTGAATTATTTGGATGGGCTTGAAGGATGTGGGTTTCTTTGGATATACAGGAAATGCTTTTGTTTTTATTCTACTTGTAAGTATTGTTAAAGTCAGAAATCCTTCCACAAAACAAAAGTCCTCTTCTTATGCAGTTAGACTATTTAGCTTTTTGTATATGTGGAATGTGTACTTTTTTTTGTTGACCTTCACTCTGTGCAGAAACAGCACATGATCTTTTCTGCTTTGCATCTCCACTCACATACTCCGCTCTTACTCCAGAATTCCCGGAACGCATCCCCATTTGTCTAAGCTCTTAGTAAAGCGCAGCATGATCTAACAGTGAATGTTAACGCTCTCCCCAGAGTCTGGCTGGCAAATACAACAGTTGGAAAATGCCTTTTCACACTCTAATAATCTTTAATGTTAGTATGATAAAGGGACCTGGAACCTAAATTTTCTGATAGTCAAATCAACACTTCAGCTTTCTCTAGATAGGAGACAAAGACCAACTTCACTGCAGGAACTGAGGGGAAAACTTTCCCAATGTAAGCACTAGGCACTACCTTAAGTGATGACATGCAGTTATTAGTTC
This sequence comes from Anas platyrhynchos, assembly GCF_047663525.1. Lineage (NCBI taxonomy): Eukaryota > Metazoa > Chordata > Aves > Anseriformes > Anatidae > Anas > Anas platyrhynchos. The sequence continues at coordinate 18,226,004 of NC_092593.1, read as the reverse complement.
AGTTATGTTGAGGAGATTGTGAGAAGCAGGGCTGCAGCACCGCATAACAGCAATACTAAGTTCCTTTCGATTAAAGCGGTCTCTGCTATTCTTCATAATACAGACTATCTGCGGTGTATTCTCTCGACAAAATGCATGACATCTCATTCAAAGCTCTGTGTGGTCAAAAAAAAAAAAAAAAATCCCCCTCCCCAAAATATTGCTGAATAATTCACATTTTTAAAAGATTCTAGTTTACTTCTATAATTAATGGTGATGGCCTATAAATAAGTAGTTACATTCAGTATGGAGAAAGAGCTCTGACCAAATCAATCTATATTGGCCAAAGTCATCCCAGTTACATCTGTTTAACTTTGCAGTGGCTGTAGATGTAAAACTATGAAAACTTACTACTACTGCAACCTAGCAGACTGCCAATAATTATTGTTTGTGAAATATCACAAGCTTTTAAAAAAGACTTTTTTAATATTCTTCATAATACATATTTTATTTTTTTTTATTTTATGCTTCCTTTCTGTATTCTGTTCTTTTTAAATGGTCATTTTTTCTTTATTCTTCCAGTAATTTTATGGTAAAAATACACTTATCAGAAGAAATAATCAATTCAATCAGGGAAAAAAAAAAAAAAAAAAAAAAAGAAGAAGAATATACATATATATATATAACTTACACCAAGTAAACCCCACTCATATTCTCTTTCTATTTCAGGTTGCCACGATTTTGTGCATTTTCAACACTTCTGCTTTTAAATACAATTTTGTAATACAAATAATGTGGCACTATTTACAAAAATAATGTAACATACCAATTGGAAAAAAAAAAAAAAAAAAAAAAAAAGAGCTTCAGGTCCTGAAAAAGAGCTGTTTTTTCTGCTGTGTACACTTTCAAGTCTTGACACTTGCCATATTTTAAAGTAAAAGCTGCTAAAGAGGACACCGGCAAAAAAAACACTTAGTCAAGACATTCTCTTGTTTTCCAGTAGTTATGCCTGACATGCACAGGGAATTTCCTTGCTGAGTTCTTTAAAAATGTATAGTTGGGGCTCCAAGTTTTCACAACTGAGAAAGTTCAAGGTTTAAAAGGAGGGAAAAAAGGTGACTCAAATCATTTTCCAGCTAGTGGGTTCAGCCAGATGCCAGAAACTGCCATAAACTAGAGCAGGCACATGGCTGCTCTTCCACCTAGTTGTTGTGGTCTCAGAGCAGACTGTTATGTGGGCAGGATGGTGACACAATTGCTACATAGCCAAAAATTCTTCTTGGCTGATAGGATTTGCAGGAGGTCAATCTATGCAAGTTATCCAGAAAAACTGGAGATGAGTACAGGCCAATGGTAGATTTGAATTAAAACAAACAAACACAAGACCTTGAAATACAGAAAATACAAGAGGCAGACCAGTGAGGCAATACAAGGAGTCACAAAAACAAAAAAACAAAAACAAAAAACAAAGTGAATCATTTCCTAGTAAAAAAACAACTTTTCCTTTCTTTTCCTTTCTCTTCTCTTCTCTTCTCTTCTCTTCTCTTCTCTTCTCTTCTCTTCTCTTCTCTTCTCTTCTCTTCTCTTCTCTTCTCTTCTCTTCTCTTCTCTTCTCTTCTCTTCTCTTCTCTTCTCTTCTCTTCTCTTCTCTTCTCTTCCTCTTCTCTTCTCTTCTCTTCTCTTCTCTTCTCTTCTCTTCTCTTCTCTTCTCTTCTCTTCTCTTCTCTTCTCTTCTCTTCTCTTCTCTTCTCTTCTCTTCTCTTCTCTTCTCTTCTCTTCTCTTCTCTTCTCTTCTCTTTTTCTTTAATTCAGTTGTGTTCCCACCATAAGAAAAGCAAAGAGCAGATTCTAGGATGAAGTTCATATTTCATCTTACTCTATTTAGAACATACAATGTCAGGTAAAGCAGGTGATCTGTTTTCATTGGATGACACACAAAATGGACAGTAATGGGCACTGGTTCTCAGGGGGAAAACAAAAGAAAAGAAACAAAATCCCTTCAAATCCAACAACCAATTTAGAGAATAAAAATAGAGAAGGAACCAGCCATATAACAAGTGCAATGCATCTCTGACAATCGACCAAGATAAGCAACAGCTAATGACAAAAGACAAAAGATTTCAGATTGCATTAGCATCTACCACCCAGAAGGACATAGATCATGAAAGATTTCTTTCCAGAGCTCGTTGATTGAGTTTTCTCATATTAGAGTGTCTTTTCAACATGAGAGGAAATAAAAATGACTGAGTCAGATTGCAGGAGAGAAGAACTAAGTGTACGGGAAACAAAAAAAATCAGTTATTTTCCTGACCCTAGAAAATAAAATAACTCTTCCATACTACCATTCCTCTTCTAATTGATTTATTAAGAGTTGACATCAAATTTATCAAGTGCAACTTTGAAAACTTTTCCTTTTTCTAAAAGCATCTGTCCTGCCAGTTGCAGACAACCATTTTGAACAAGACCACTTATCACAGTGCTCCTCATGTTGAAATCTGATACATTCTAAGAAAAAGCATTTCATGCCATATACACAGTTCATTCTGGTTTTGAAGGTTGCTACACAGAAAAGAAGGATTACAGTTTGTTAAAGTGTTCTGTGAACAAATTAAAGACCAATGGAAGGCAGCTGACATTTACTATATTGAGCAAAGAGGCTGTATTTAGTCTTGGATGGGCAGAAAACTGAAAATTTACCAGCTGAATACTAAAAAATATTTTAAACAGTGTTCAAAAATTGTTTGGGACTGGGATCCTGTCTTTTGTTTTGTGCCAGTCTGATGGCTAACAGAGCTAAATTCTGCTTCACCATTGGGCCTGGCAGATAATGATAGATTATTTTTTCAAAAGTAGGCTAAATTTCCAGGAGTTTGATGACCACATCTAGTATAAATAGAATTCTTTCTAGTCTGGTGCTCAAGAGCTCTTATCTCATATGCAGCAAAAAGCTGAATAGGCAGTAACATGAAAAGTGAAGATATTGGTTTCGCAATAGCAACAAAAAAATCCTTTCAGCTGATCCTTTTATTCCCTTTATTCCTTGCAAGAATTTATCGTCAGTTCTCTATGGCAGTCTGACCAGTGTTTGCATAATGAAATAGCTAAATTTTGAAAAATCCTGGCATGCCAGGATTCATAGCCAACTGATTTTTCACTCTTTCACTGTTTCTGCATTTTGCCACAATTCTGCTTTTCAATGCATGCTATTTCACTAAGAAAACAAAGGAAGTTTTTCTTCATATGTCTCCTTTTTTTTTTTTTTTAAAAAAAAAAAAAGTCATCTTTTTGTTTAAACTTCTAACCAACTTAAATTAATGCTCTATCTGTCCAATCATTATATTCAGAGAAGTAAGGAAATTTCTTCTGTCAGTACTTAATGCATAACTGAACAACATCCTTCTTTCCAGTGAGGGTGTTTCTGCACAATGTGCAGTTGTGCAGTTAAGGGGAGACTAACAGAAACTGATTTCTGCTATAGATGTCCATTCATCATCCAATTATTCTGTCTAATATTTGTCTCATTTGCAGATATGAGAATTCTATTGATTCTTACTTCACAGATTTAATGAGTTCATTGCTTTTTGTGTTCTTTTTTCTTAGAACATGTAAATGTTTTATAATTCCAGAAATTAACTTCTGTAACCAAAGAGAGAGACACTTCATAACTTTATCCCACCTCACTATTTTTGTGAAGTGCTGGAAGACATCAATACATTCTTGTTAGGTGACTGTATATTTGTTTAGCCTGTTAGAGCATTAAAATCAACATTTTGAGCTACATAGGCCCTAAAAAATTGTTTTCATTCTTATTGTAACAGTTAGTGCTTATGGGCTGTTTCCTGCCACAACTGATAAGCTAACATTTGCCTGATTGTCACTACAATGGTAAGAATGAATCCCAAAATTGTTGGTCATAAGTTTTCATGAATCAAATCATTTGACAAAGTTATTTTCAACTCCTACTGAAATAATTAGGTAGGATATTTAGCAAGACATTTCCAGAGAAAGAGAACCTGCTCCTGTTAGTTTCCCTGTTTAAAAGAAAAACAGTCCTTTCTGTAGATATTCTAGAATGGACTAGTTCAAGAAGATATATGATTATATACCAGTTTAGCAAAAAGCCTGTGTGAACACTTACATTATCATTTAAATTTAAGTCTACTAGTAATAGTTGCTAACCAAAATAGTCCCAAAATGAGATAAGAATTCCTGTAAAGTGTGTTGTACAGACTTCATTAAAATATTTTTTCAATAAAGTGTTAAGCTAGGATAGCTTTTGCATATGAATGTTGCTTTTAAATCATCCATTGAGGAAAGAGAATGTAAGTGTCCAATTTTATTCCCAAATCTGTCAAACATTCCAGTCTGGCCTGCTCATATACTCCATCAATTTGATCATGAATTTTTACAGAAATTTAAGGAGCCAGTGGCATGAATTAATATTTGCTCCTGGCATTTGATTCTGTTCTTCACAGCTGTAGAATATTTTGTGTCTGTAAAGCTAGTCTAGTAACTGCAAAAGATCAAAATCAATCATGACACAGAATGGACACAGAGAAAATCTCCAGCCATTTCCCACTGACAGCATGCCATAGATCTGAGGGCTGACTTCAATATGAAGAATGTAACTGCAATTTTTCTACTGAGTAGACCCTTTGTGGGATTGTAATGTACACACACGTGCACAAGACGAGAAAAAACTCTCAGAATCCTAGTTCTGAGCTGTTTTCATTCTCTGCCCCACCTAGAGCACGCTGGTTTTTTAATGACTTGTAAGCACTTTTTCTAACATTTACTCCAGACCTTTCTAAAAAAAAAAAAAAAATCCTTCTAATACGTAGGTTAAAATAACCACAGTTAGATAAGATAAATGAATAAAACTTGTGTAAAATTAGCTTCCAAACTTTTTGACTAGTTTGAAGTACTAACCTAAAAGCAAATATTGGTTCCCCAATACATTGCTCATTACCTCATGGGAGAAAGCCCCAAAAGTTATTTGATTAAGCACATAATTGCATTCTGCCAAGAATGGTTATTTGGGGATTCCTTTATCATTTTATCCCTTCAAAATCTATAAGCCTATTAAACACCCTGGAATAATTTTTTGTATTTCTTCCTCTTATGCAAATGAGAGGATCTGTAATACATCCAGTCAATGCCTACTTTTTGGATCAAGTTCAAACAAAATGAAAAGGCTAATAATATTCTAAAAACAGCTTAAAATATTATTAGTAATGATTAGTAAAACTTCTCAACCAATGAGATCCTTAACGGTGCTTATACTCGAAAAATTTGTCTCTGTTCTGGTCCTAGCAATGGAGCTACATGTCAGGAAGGATGCTCACTGCAGTCACTGAAGTTACAAATAAAACAAGCACAACTGAAATTGAGATCAGGCCTTTTCTTTAAGTAAAAGAGTTAATTCAAAAACAGATACATTGTTTCTCCATGCAGAACACTGCTGTATGAGTAAGCATAGCAATTTAGTGAGAGTTAAGCATATATTTATTTTCTAAACAAATTTGGACAACAAAATTGTCATGAAATATTGTATACTGTCTGATGCACAGGCACTTGCCACATTGAACATGACATGTATAAGCAATAGTAACCCCCTGACTTTGCCCAAAATGTGATGAGAAATGTGTCTAGGGTCTTATTTTTAGCTGCAACACTGGGAGCAAATTCATCATAAGTGAGGGCTAGTCAAGAAAAAGTGTGTCCAGGAGGACAAAGGTTTCTATCTAGCCAACCAGCAGCATAGCTCTGACAACCCAATGTCAATACGTGTATTTGTCTCCAAGGTAAATTACAGGGAATGCTAGGTGAACTGAGGCAGTGTGGAACACTTAGCAAAGGAATATAGCCAAACAGCTATCAGCAGTAAAGGACAGAAGGTCCTTTGGTACCTTCACCTTCAGAGTACTCCACAAATACCTAATTAACAGAATGCTCATTAAGATAAATAAATTGTATTAAGTCTTGTTTTACGGACAGAGAAATACAAGTGCGGTGGCTAAATTTCCTTTCCTCATGGTGGTTATTTTTGGGATTCAGACTAGAAAGGAAGCCTCACTGTATTCTAGTCACTGTAATTAGCTGTTTGCATTACAGCCTCTCCCAGCTAGGATCACAGCCCTATTGTGCTGTATCTTATACAAACATTCAATAAAAGCAGGCAATCTCTGCTTAAAGAGATTACAAACCAAACAGAGGGAATGACACAGCCTTCAGTGGAGGTGACTTGTGCAGCCTGGATGACAGGAAAAGGAACACAAACTGACAATAAACAAGCTGCGCAGAGACCTTGCAAATTTTCCTTTTGCTATGTAAATAGATAAGTAGTAAGTATGAGAAGTGAGCATGAAAAGGATTCCTGGTTTGAACTAGATCCAGGAGGTCTCTTACAGTCCTATATTTTTAGTAGATGTCCTGTTTGTTCTTTTCAAGGATATTGAAAACAGGTGGGTTCTGTGAGATAACTTGAAGGCCAGGATAATGATTTTACAAAATCATCCCATTATAATACATGCCCTCAAAAACGTATAAAGGTAGTCAGTTTTGTATCATTCTCTGATGGAATAACTAAATTAAGACATATTTCTCTATTATTCATAATAAGAATTAGTACAGAGAACTTAACACATCTATGCATTTTGTTAAATTGAATTAGATATTTTAATCTTGAAGAAAGAAATTAACATTTATCAGCATATCTCAAGCTTAGACTAAAAGTACTACTAGGTAGGAAAAAAAAAAAAAAAGTTGGATTTGAAAAAAAGGATTTGAGAAGCTCTCAGATGGAATATAGTTACAAGGAATATGTTCTGTTATTTAAGCGATTCAACATGGAGGAGATGATATTTTTAGGTAAGCAAACAAAATAAATCTATAGATAAAAATGAGGAGCTTTACAACCATTGCATCTTATTTCTCATATGTAGAATTCCTACCATGATTACTTGACTCTATTAATGAGCACAGTACACAGACAAGCCGGGCATTTCAAAGACCTGAAAACAATTGGCAGAGACATGAGATGTGTAGTGAGAAGAGTTCATCCCATGAAGAGATGAAATAAGTGAGCCCTGCCAGGGATATGAAACTTCTCTGAGGTCAAACTCTGAACAAGTGTCAGTGAATAAAGCATATTCTCCCTAAGGAGATTTTGATTATTCAACTTTTTAGTAAATTTCTTCCAAACAAAACAGGCATTTCCTAGAAAAGACGTGCTCCATAAGAAATAAGGTTTCTGTTTCATGAGAAATAGCACATTGGTCTGGATACATCTACTTTAGTTTTCTGTCTGTATTAGCTAACCTTAAAACTTGGTAATTGGAAATATATATTGATCTATGTTACAAAACTGAGTAATTATCCAAATACTTCTTTATGGAGTAGTTCTTAAGTTTTCCAAATAAAAAGGCAATGTACTTTTACTTCTGCAGATTACCTATACTGAGTGTGAATTCAAGATACTTGAGTTTGCTTGTAAAATGTGTGGAAATTTGATATTCAACCTTCTTTTCTTAATAGTCTGTTTATTTTCTGAACCTGTCTCTTTTAAAGCTAAAGCGTTTTGTAAATCTAGTTTAATTGTATTTCAGATGGTAACAACCTTTCGAGTGGCTCTTCTTCAGGTAAATCTACCTTCTAAAATTCTATCTACTAAAGCCCTTTTATTGCTTTGTTCTGTTTCTACTACTTCAAGATCTCATTACATTTTACATAATTCTAGAAGAGTGCAAGTTAAAATGTGGCTCTTGCTCCCACTCTCTGAATACTTATTTCTGCAAAACTATGGATATAACAGCTAAACTATTAAATTTAGTATAATTATATGAGATATAAAATTCAAATGTAGTGATACTTTTCAGCTTATTACCACTGACTGAAATTTTTTTATGCTCCGAATACAAGAACTTTCAATGTATGAGACAAAATACGTTGTGGAATTTGGAAGTGGTATATAAATTGACTATTAAAACAAGAGAACTTCTTCAGGCTTCCTGTCTCAGACAAAAACAGCATTATCTGTTCTATGAAGTCTGGTAAGTGACGTGATAAAGGGTTGAGACTTTCTGGAGAACTTTATTTAATACATGAAATGAATTCTTCCAGCTACCAAAAACCACCATGTTCTCACAGCAAGACAGCAAAACACTGTGCTAGCTGTGATGCTTGCTATTTTGTTTCTTTACAGTTATTTAATTTTTTCTTCATTTCCACTTTTAACTATGTCTAAGAAATAAAAATGCAAGAAGTAAAACCTCTGAGAGGCCCAAAATTATATTTTCATATGGCTTTTTTCACAAAACCACTGTAACACCTATACCTATAAGCTTAACATCTAGACAAATAAAATCTACTATAATGATATCTGTATTAACAAATGTGAAGAAAAACAGACTGGTAAATATACAAATGTATGTTAGTATCCAAGGATGTCACCATTCTCTCTTTTCAGAAAAACCCTGAGAACACTGTTCAGACGAGATTCACTAGCCAACCAAGTATAGCCCTGTGTGTGGCCAGAAACTTCATTCCTTTCCCATTTTTAGCTTTATCAGTCATGTTTTGATAGGCCATTTCATAGGCCTATTTGTAAGCAGGAGGATCTGGAATCAGATTATTCTTTTAGCCATTCTCAATACTACTTTTCAGAAGTACAGCATCAGGACAAAAATATGGTATCACCATCACAAAGATAAAATATTTTTCTCACTTACAAGGGAACATGAAGAAGATTGCTGTTACTGATACAGATAGAGTTCAAGTGCAACCTTAAATTTTAGAGAAAACTATAATAACTGAAATGCTAAAATTAAAGTAGAACCAATGTATAAAATGTATACCAATGTATAAAAAAAGTGTCTAAAATATCTGAGAATTATAAATATATGCTTCTAAAGTTAATAATTATTCCTTCTTTTTCCTTCCTGAGAAGAAAGAGACACAAATTATAAAAATTATAAAGATTAATGAGCAGAGTAAGAAAATGGTCCATTTTTATATGTTTCCCTGCATTTGGGGGGAAAGAACTGGGGAGAAGAAGAAAAAACAAAAACAAAAACAAACAAAAAAAAAAAACTACCATAATTGACTCTTTCTGTAATTCTCTCAGTGTAAAATACACTGTACCACAGGTATCATGCTATTCCTTAACATGGGCAGCTCAGAGTTTAGTTTGGCTCTTCAGCCTAGAACAAGTTGTACATCACACCAGAAAACAGTTCTGACAGTTTCTACAACTTAATTTGTCTTGTGCAAATTTTTTCTGCATTTGAGCTCCTTTGATTTGATTTTGGAAAGTGTAAACCTAGAGAAAGCCACGAACATAATAGACTAAATCTAGCTATGGTGCCACTTATTTTCCCTTTTGCTGACTTACCTGAAGCCAACTTTTCTACCTTTCTACATCAGCAAGAAAGTAACAATAATACTAGAGATACTAAAAAATCTAGCTTAACCCCTTTGAGGAGTCATTATGACCTCCCAGCTGCTATCTGGGGCTACTCTTCTGCAATACTCAGGGTAGGAAACTGGAAATTCCATGTGCATTGACATGGAATAAGCAGACTTTGTAGCAGAACCTAGCATCTACCAGTAACCCTAAAGCCACTGCAGAAATAACAGCAAAACTAAAGATCTCTCAGTTGGAGGTGTTTCTTTGACTTAACTACTGTGTCTAGTATGTAACCAAGCATTTCCATCACTAGAACTTTAAGAAGAAACAACACTGCAGCAAGGCAAAATTCAGGCCAAATAGTTCCCCTCACAAAATGCCTACACAGAATAAATAGGAAAATGATTTGCCTTGCAAGTATATTGGTTTATGAAAGAAATTCTTTTTCAGATATGTTTTTTGCTGGAGTACACCATTTTCACAATGTAATTTGTATTCATGGGACAGGGAATTTGCAACCATAATCAGAGCTGGTAATAAAGTCTTTTGGGACCAAGCTTCTTTCTTTCTTTCTTTCTTTCTTTCTTTCTTTCTTTCTTTCTTTCTTTCTTTCTTTCTTTCTTTCTTTCTTTCTTTCTTTCTCTCTCTCTCTCTCTCTCTCTCTCTCTTTCTCTCTTTCTCTCTCTCTTTCTCTCTTTCTCTCTCTCTTTCTTTCTTTCTCTCTTTCTTTTCTTTCTTTCTCTCTCTCTCTCTTTCTTTCTCTCTCTCTCTCTTTCTCTCTTTCTCTCTGTCTTTCTTTCTCTCTTTTCCTTTTTTTCCCTACCACAAAATTCTATATGACAGTATTTAGTGTTTAAAAAGTGACATTTTTCATTGATGTTAACATTTCTGATTTCAACACTTCAAAAAACAATAGTCTTGCTTTTCCATATAAGGACAGCTTTTTCCTACACTTTTTTTCTCTTAACTATCAAAACATTTTATTTTTTTATCAGTTTGAAACCTTCATTTTATTTCTAATTCTTTAATATAAAAAATAAAAATTAAAATTAAAAGCAAAGCAATTTTGAAGACTAAGCTTTTGTCTTAATCTTGAGAACAATAAAATAACACCTCTTCAAAAATACATTTGGGGTAGAAAGTCCAATAAGTCCTAAATGTAAGAGGAGACACAGCACTAGTTTAATAGATCAAGTTCATCTTATCTTTCTAACATGGAAACAAATATTTTCAAGATATTTTCATTCAGTGCCATTCTTTAGGTCTGATGTTACAGATTATTGTATTTTCTAAGAATAAGAAGTTCCCTATCTCTGTAAAGACTTCAGATTCCTGGCAGAGAAATCAAGTGATGACATGTATGAGTATATGTCATGAGTATAAAAATTTTTATACCTTGAAAATGCTGAAGGAGCTTAAATATTTCAGGCTCCATGAATTCTAAACATCTTCCCCTCTGAGCTCCCAAAATATGAGACAGAATACAAAAGTCTTTCAGAAGGCAAGGAAAGTCTATTTGAATTTGGGGCTTTGGAAATAACTACATCTGCCAACAGTTTAGAAGTGTCCTTTCTTATCGGAAAAGTATTTTTGACCAAGCTCTACTATTTAGAAGGTCTAAGGGTTAGCTGGGCTGGCACAGGGAATAAGTACAACCAGCAGATTAAGTCAGTTGCAAATTACTTATTTAGTGAAGCAAGGTTTGAAAGGAGGAGGTGGAAGCCTGGAATTGTGACTCAGCCTCAACAGCTTTCTTCAATTGCTTTTAGCAAGCCACAATTATACAAATCTCTGATTCAGCATTAAGAAGAACTTGGCAATCTAGTTTGCAACTTCAATAATACATAAGAATTTACATCTCAAAAATATTTTTGTCTTATAAGCTAAGATATATATGGTCTGACATCATACCTACAGAGTGCGGGTGTTGTCCACTTTCAAACAAAATATTTTACCCTATACACAATATGACGGGAAAGCTTCTGCTGAGCCTTTTGGTCTGTACTGGGACATCAGGCCTGGGGCCATGAATTTTGCTTCATGCCAAATTGTATTATTACTGAGCTAAGCAAGGAAGTGTGATGTAAATTAGATAAATTCTGAATGGGCCTCCTGACAGCTTTAGCAGCAGAGCTGTAGGAGAGCACTGAATGTTCAACACATCAATGAGTTCATTACCTATAACCTGAAGAATAACAGCAATACTCCTCCCCCCTACAGAATATTCAAGTTAAAAAGCAGGAACTAGGGATGTTAATTTTTAGAGCATTTATTAGCGTTTACAGAAGAGTAGCAAAAAGTTACTCATTTAAGTTTTCTATTTCATGCCCAAGAATCTTAGCAAGAAGCAAAATTCTCACTGAGTATTCTTTCCAGCTCAACTGCAGTTAGACAGCTGAATCAGTAATGCAGTATAACATGGTCATATTAACTTGGTGAAGCAGAAAAGACCATCTGCACCACCATGAATATAACTAAAAGAGAGTGCCAGCAAAAAGCCTTTAACAGTGTCTAATGCCAGAACATCTTATGAATGGTATTTTTAAGATCAATGTAATTGATAAAAAAAGGGGTTTTACTATTTGTTTCACCTTTGATTCAATATGCTTGCAGAACTGATTTATAAAGTGCTTCACAACTCAATTCTATGTACATTCAAAATAATAAAATCATTTTGTATGTACTTCACTGATTTCAACTGTGAGCAATTTGTTTAAGAATAGTCAGAAGAAATATGCATGCTCCCAAGGTGCACTCTACTGAATATCAATGTGCGGATTGAAAATTGGCACCTTTAGGTGCTGTTTGCGAATCTGATATACACTGTATTGTTGTGTTAGTTTATGCATTAGAGTAATAGATTCAGTACTAAACATTTGGAATACAACAAGCTTTTTCAGAAAATCCCTGACTGAAATTGTCAAGAAAATAAAAGGAAGATTGTTACATGGAATCACATTTTAACACAGGAAAAAAAAGGTTGGAATAAATGGCCAGATTTCTCAATATCAAGATGGTGTCAGTAGGCCCCTCCCCACCCACCCACCCCACCTCCCCTAACCCCACCCCCTCTTTACTCTTAAGTACATTTTCAAATATTAGGAGAAAGAAGGTGAAAATGGCAAAGTGAGAGTTTACTGATGTCATAAAATTAATCAGAATATGATATGAGTATGATATGAGATTTACAGGCATATCCTACACTATCAGAGGTCCTACAATGTCTTGTACATGGACCTGCAGTGACATCTAGTATAACAACTTTTGGCTTTATACAGCTTTTACTTTAAGAGCAGGGCACTCTCACTTTTATCTATTTAAAATTCAAAAGAAATTCAATACCAAACACATAGGATATTCATTTGAAAATGTTAAATGATTTAGCTGTCATCAATTGCTCTGTTTTAGCTGTTGTGTACAGGCATCAATAAACGAATATTTCAAAACATTTCAATATGAAGTGATAAATCTCAGTGCTAAATATTAATGAACATTAGCTAGCTTCAAACACTGGTGATTAAAACTGACTGAATAAGATAAAGAGGAAACAACAAGACATTTGTGACATCCTTTGAGAAATCATTTTGATATCAATCCACTGTAGAAAACACTCATGTTGCAGAGTGATAAGTGACAAGAAGGGATATACATGGGGATATACAAGGGGTATTAAGTCAAACCATTTACATGACATCTGACCATTTTAGTTACGTTATTTTGTTATTGTTTCTTCAGCACTTCTAAGTCTTTTACTGTGTTTTCTCTGCATCAGAAGAGCCTATGCCTCCATCTGAGTTGTATTACACAATATTTGCTGACTGGTTTTGCTTTGTTTAGGAAATGGTCTGTCGATTTTACATTTCTCCCCCTAGGTTTTCTTTGTTTGTGCTATTTTATTTGCATTTGACACTTCCTCTCAGTTGCTGCTATTTCTTACCAATACACAAAGTTGTGCACTTTCCATAAACTCAGAATAACCTGCTTTATCATTTAATATACCAACCCAGCTAAGCCTACATCCATGCAAATGCATGAAAGATGCTTGTATTGTACAGGTGCAACTGAGGGTTGAGAGCTATGTTGCTGTTTTTTCCTGCATTTTGTTTCTCTTCAGAAGGTCAGAAAGGACCGTGAGATTAGATAACTTTATCTCTTTTAAAACAGACTGTAGAATCAATGCTGTTATCCTTATTCAGAGCTTAGTAGCTTAGGTTTGACTGAAATATGAAATCCTCTAAAAAATGAGTTTAACAAACCTGGAATTTAACAAACCTCCACAATTAAACATTCCATTGCAAAACTATTAGGAATACATCTATCATTTATAGCTGTCATTATGCACTCTATGTGTGAAAAAGCAGGTTTTCATGACAAGAAACTAATGCTCATCTTTTCTTTTCTATATGTATTTACACATAGGCAAACTTTTTGGATTCCGGTTACCTGGATTGAGACTTTTAACATACAGAAAGCAGTCCTTACCACAGGAGGACCCTGATGCAGTGATAATCGACTCATCCAAGCACAGTGATGACTCAGTAGCTATGAAGCACTTTAAATCACCTACAAAAGAAAGTTGTAGTCCTTCAGAAGTGGATGACACAAAAGCACTGATTCAGCCCACTAAATGTTCGCCTTTGGTTAATATATCAGGACCTCTTGACCATTCATCGCCTAAACAGCAATGGGACAGACTTTACCCTGACATGATACAGACAAGCAATCCACTAACCCATTCCAGATCAAAGGAAAGCATTTGTAGCATACGGAGAGCGTCTTCAGTACATGACATAGAAGGCTTTAACGTCCATCCCAAGAACATTTTTAGGGACCGTCATGCAAGTGAAGGTATGGTAGAAAAATCAGTCAGTATTCTATGATTCCCTAAGAAAGGGATTATTACAATTTTTCATAGTAACTATGATTACTTTGTAAGCAAAATTAAATATAAACATCTATACATATTCAAAGTCAAACTGAAAATATTCAGGGCCCAAATATGCCAGGTCTTTTTTGCCCTAAATACTGCTGTTCACGTCTAAGCAGACCAATGAAATCATGGGGTTGCTCTATGAGTACCAATCAACCTTCTATACAGGGATATAGCGAAACTGGGTCCAACATCTGTAAAGCTAATTTTTGTATTTGGGAAAACAAATCAGCTGATCAAGCTAAATTGCATGCACGTTCTGGCCCCTTACTCACGTAAATTAGAATATCTTTGATTGTATGAAATCTTACTTCAGAACTTGATAAGTTTATTTTTCTTAAAACTGTGATATGCTCATTGTATATTCACTAACTCAACACAGAGACATACTTTTTCTCTCACATTGGAGAAAAATTTTCTCAGCAACTCCAGTGAAATACTTGGTACAATGCTTGGTGAAATACTTAGTGAATTATTTAGTGTAAAATTAATGTGTCATTTTCTCTTTGTGTTAGTATATTCTTGCAACCTAATTATGCAAAGCATAATGGAGCATGGGCCATGTTTCTTCATGTTGGAGATAGAGTTTGAGAAACTTGGAAAACAGCTCAACAGAGGTTTGGAAGCCCTGTGGTGAATGGAGAAGCACCTTTGAAACTGGCTTTCCCAGAAAAGTGCCACATATACAATGCTATTAGAGCTACTGATAGTATAATTTATTAAATTGCATAATTTTTATTCAAGCTAGATGACAAGTAATGTATGTGGAATATTTTTAACAATTCAGAAACTTGTCATGGAAGACTGTACAGATTTATAAAATAGCAAGAAAATTGGGTTTTATTTTCAGTGATTATGGGTTTTTCTCCTATTTATTAACCCCAAGTGTAAAATTCATTTAAGTTCTCCTGCCTTTTGGAAGGTCTGTAGCAAGAGGTCATTGCTTCTGTACATCTCCCAAAATATAAATCTGAATGCTCCTCTTCCACCTAGATTAACTCGTACAACAACAGAACTGATTATTCCTTAAACTCTTCCTATATTAAATATAATTCAGAAATGCTTCTTTTCTCATTTTTTTTGTTTCTTTTGGACTCTGATTTTTTCAGCTCAAATGAACCTGAAAATTCAATTAAATCCATTCCAAACCATGCCACTTTGCTATATGTCACGTTCGCATTGAAGCCAAGATTTCAAGATAAGGATCTGGAGCCAAAAGTCTCCAAAGTTCAGGCATGTCTTTTGGAACATTACATATGCTTCATCTTGGTTTTAACTTCCCCAGATATATAAATCCACCTTTCAAATAAAACACATTTAAAGATATCTATTTTGTCAGTTTCTATTTTCAGAACTTATTCTGATTAAAGCACTTCCCAGCTGGTTATTAATTATACTAAGAAAATGTGTAAAAATAAGTTTGATTATTAAGTTTCTTGGGTCATGATGATACAAAGCTCATGCAGAAATTGCCATATAATTTAATATTGGCTTCATAGAGAAGCAAAAATTTCTAGCTCCATTACACTGAGTAAAAGAAATTTTATTGTGAGAAGTAAACATTCCGTTTGAATTCCTATGGCCTCTTACATGATGTTATCATTTACAATGTCAATAGATAAAATAATGCCACTCTGGTTTCACTTTGCATAAACTACAAAATAGTAGAGAATCTGTCCCTCACTTTAGATCATACATACACGTTCTAAAAAAGTACAGCAGAAGAGAGGATTGTTCTCAGAATTGCACTATTATTATTAACCATCTTTGATGCCATCTGCTTCAACCCATATTAGAATTTGGCACCTTATGCTGAAAAGATGTTTAAATTTAGCTAGCAAGTAACATCCTATATGCCTTAAGGAATAGTATGCCATAAACCCCTATTGTTACTATAAAATTATCTGTGTAAGTTAGGCAACCAAGATTCAGCCTAAATCTTCTTCTCTGGACTCACAGATTCTGAGCAGAAGCTTTAGATACTATACTGAAGAAGGTAAAGCCCTAATTAAAGGTAATTACAGTAAGTAAAAGCAAACTACGGTCCCAGTGTGGCCTAGTGGCAATTATACACTGAAAGGTATTACATTAAAAATGATAATTTAGGATTTTATACTCATTTCAGTGTACTCAATTGAATTCAATCTTAAATTTACCTATTTGACAGTAAAAGCAGCAGGACTTCCACCCTGTGCCTGAAACCTGGCCAAGCTCTTGTCATCTGAAACACCATCAGTCTACATTTTGCAGGCCATGCACTTCAGGAATTTTACTGTCTTCAGAAAGGGTCCTCAGTGACACCTCTGCGACCTTCTGAAAAAATGGTTTTGAGCCTAACTCAGCCTACAAAACCTGCAGTGCTGCTGTGGACTCCTGGCACAGGCATCAGGCTGACAGAAGAAAAGCAGTGTCCCACACCCCCATTGAGCCTGGCACTGTGTCCCACACTCCCTGGCTCTCGGGAAGCTGAGGGAAGCCAGAGAGGCAGCAGGTGCCACACGGTGCCACACACACACAGGACATCACCTCCAATTCCCTTCACAGGAGAAGGCCGCAGCCTTTCTCTTGAGCAGGCTCTCAGCATGGACAGGACAGACGGGGCTAGAGCAAGCTGAGGCCTCAGGGGCTGCCTCTCAGAGGGGGGAAACCGTGCATGAATGTCAGCTTGAGGCCCACTGATATGTGCAAGCTGGAAAGCTGGTCATGGCAGATAGCAGCACACGGGGGCATGGCAGTACCCTGGGCCTGGCTCCACTCTCCTGCCAGCCCCTAGAGCCTCTCACACCCAGCAAGCCGCTGCAGCCAGGAAGGGTGAGCTACCATGAAGGGAGGGCAGCCTGTGGGTCATGTACATCCTTGAGTAGGTAGAGGTGGTGTCTACCTACGGACACATGCAGCTTCTTTTAATAACAATGATGATAAATGGTGCATTGCTTTCTCTGTGAAGGGGTTTTCTCTCAGGTGAGGATTCAGTGCTGGGTGTGTTTGTGATGAGCAGCTCTCAGGTGTACCTCATGAAGATACCTTTGTCACTGTTACCTCACGCAAAGGCACCTAAGCCCTGAAGAAAGGTTTAAGATACATCTTTCTCCTCAGTCTTTCCTCAGTACTTACTCAGAAAAGGTGTTTCTCACCTTGCTGCCATGGTAAAACAAGTTCTGGGAAGCTTAATTCCGGTGTTGAGACCTGGGTGGGCACAGGGCCTGCACTAGGCTGCCTGCTCACCCATCGGCATGTGCAGCCAGCCTGGGCCACCCACAGCCGCAGGTGCCTCAGTCTCACATAATTACATGTGCAAAGTTATTGTTCAGTGGCTTGGCTATTTTGATTTGCAACCCAGTGCTAGACTTGTGGAAAAACTATTTGAGCATTTAACTATTAAGGCAACTAAGTTAGGGCCAATTCTATGCATTTTTTGCAGCACCAGAAGATCAACTCCAAACAGTTTTAAAGGTTATTTTTCAATTGCCAGAGTGACTTCATCTTGACTAAAACTTTATGTAATATAATCAAGGAGGAGCAAAACTATTTTAATTCCAACCACGCATATTTCGAACCAATATTTTCTGCTTTTTTTCTGATGTAGATTTTAGTTGTCTGTTTTTCTCTCTTTTCCTTTGCTTTTATTATGCTGAAAACCAGACAATGGTCGCAATGTCAAAGGTAAAGTATACATCTAGACATTCCAGTGTTTCAACAGCCACACTTTTTGGCATGTTACTTTGCCTGCTCTATGAAATGTTCAAATGCAACATTCTCATATTGGCCTCCCAAGGGCTAGCTGCATTAGTGAAATTATGTATGTTGAACATGTAGTTATTCCCTTAACTATTGTCTCAAAGTACTAACTACCAATCCCTGGAAAAAGTGAAGGCATAGTTAAACAGTTACTGAATTTAAGTATCTTTTAATTCAAAATTAAAGGGAGGGACATAGAGCAAGTTGTTTAACTCAGTGCTGTTGTCTATAAGCAGGCAAAACTTCTGTAGAAGCAATCAGGAGTTTTACCTGTGAAAGGATGTAAAGGTGGGCTGGTCCAGTAATAAATAATCTATTGTTATAAGTTGGTTACTTTTCAGACAACTATCTCTAAAATAAAATAATTGGTAATTAGGAGCCTTGTGGAAGTATCTTCACTTATTCCTCTTTTGTCTCCTTAAAACCAGTTTCACGTTCCTGGATGGCAGGGGGTATGGTTTCAAGCTTCCTGTAGTATTAAAATGTGCATGCACGAATTTCATTGCCAATTTCATGTTTAAACAATTTTTAGTGCAGTTACAAAATTGCTTCTATTTCACCAGCACTGATACATCTTTTAAAAGCATTTTGGATATCATTCTTTAGTAACTACTCCATTTCTAAAAAAAAAAAAAAAAAAAAAAAAAAAAAAAAAGTGTTCAGTTTAATTGTGATATTTTAGCTATGTCTGAAAACTGATTTGTGATTTCATGCATGAAACAAAAAGTGTGTGTACTTGGTAAAGTTGTCTTTCTAAACTGCATGCACTGCATGAGCCAGATTCTGTAGAGCAAGTCATGGACTCCAAAATCATTGCATTTGCTTCACGTGTATGTTGGCAAAATTTTGGGGAAGAAATGCAGTCATTGAACTGTAAAACAGCTTTTATATTTACTGCTGGTGAAAGATGATGGATTGACAGCTCAGAGTGAAATCATTTCCTAGTACATTGTGTAAGCAGGAACAATGGAATACAACCAAAAAAATGGGGAGCTCAGACTTTACCTTAAAGAATCTCCTTTGTAGGCAGAAGCCTGTCATTCTCCCTGCTTATTCAGTTCTTGGCTGCTCCACTGAAAGTGTCAATCAGAGTGCCAATTAGTGTCAATTGTGATTTATTATGGCCCTCTTTTTCTGCTTCCTGCTATGAGAATATAGGAAAAGTCCACTAGCTGTCAAGTAGCAGCTCAATTGCTGGCATCATGGTCTGTACTTAAGCTAGTAATGTCTTTTAATTAATTACCATTATCAATGAGGTACATATATCTTTCACTACTTTTTAAAGCAAAAGAAGGTGTGTTGTTGTTTCTTTTTTGTTTTTTGTTTTTTTTTTAAAGGTTCTATTTTCATGTGCAATTAACTTAAATATGGTATTAAATACTAGGGCATGGATATTAGGTAGAGAAGGAGAGAGTAATTCCATTTTGAAAAGAAGCAATTAAAGATTTAAATCACAGAAAGCAAAACTTCAATGCAATGTAAGCATCTTTAAAGTTACCATCAAAATAAAATAAAATAAAATAAAATAAAATAAAATAAAATAAAATAAAATAAAATCTGCTATCTAATTGTAGATGCGTGCACCTAATTCTCCTAGTTTCCTTTTTATCTTAGGGTTCTCTAGGAATCAAGAATCTTGTCCATCTTACAGATTGGCCAACTTGATACCCCACTAATGTTTAAGCCAATTCAATATTCAGAAAGGATTAATTGCTACTGTTGTGTAGAGCAGTAGAGTTGAAGAAATGCAACCAAGCGCTGCCCATCACACACCAGCCCCTCTGCTAATTTCTGAGGTGACTGTGACTGCTTTATTTTGAAGACCACTTTTTAATAGAAACAACTAGATGGTGGAAAGATGGATTCAGGTCCTACCTTAGCTATTTCCTTAATAGTGTCATCAGTACCAGGCTTTCCAGAATTCCTTATGGGAGAAAGGCAGTGAAACTTTTCTAGCCTTTCCCTTTCCTTGTGAAGCTGTTCTACAAATAATAAACGAGGTTCGTTGGTCTAAGGATGAAAAGAAAGACTAATTTTTGTAGTTTAGTGGCTAGAGCACTCACCCATAAATTTTGTTTATCCTACATCAAATGATCATTAGACAGAAAGAATCGTGAGAGCAGAAAAACTAGATTGAACTCTCCCAAGGGGAGCACCTTAACTGTTGACCTAGGGCATTGGGCTCTCCCCTTGTAATCTTGAAAATTTTTCTGCGCAGTGTCACAATTTGAATTGGTATAGCGAAGGATTTTTTTTCTCTGGCCCAGATTGCTAAATTATCATGAATTTAGGAGGTAGAAACCATGTACATGAATTCTTTTAAGCTAGGAAAGCAAATGAAAAGATAGCTTCCTCAGCAAGCATTCTCAGCCAGGTTCAAGAGAAGCCCAGCCCTCACCTGAAGAATTTGTCAGACAAACAAAAAAGAAAAAGAGGCCTTCTTAGTAACTGAAAAGATAAAACATAGGTACTGACCTTCATAAAACAGCCTTTGGGCTCTGAGTCCCTAGTAAAACCTCTGGCGGTCAAGGTACAGAATGCAGCGCTGCCTGGATTTCCCTACAACTAGCTTCAGGCAGCTGGTTGCTTTGGATAGTACTCCTTCACACACTGCATATACAATCCAGCTGTTCCTCTGTTGACTCAAAATTACCCCATAGCCTAATTCTGTCCCACTGGCTGTTCATGAATTATAGCAGCAGTTTTTGTTTCCTTCCTAGGAATTAAAAAAAATATAAATAAATAAATAAAAGATTTATAATACAGTGAGGCTCTTGTGTGGATCTGAGAAAAAACCTTCAATACCATAATATAGACAGTGTAACTGACAGCAAGACCAGGAGTTTTTCTTAAATCCATAACTGGAATTAATTGTTATTGTCTAAACATACATGCAGCTCCGTTTTCCAGTATTTTTCTCAAAACCAAACTTTCCTTAATATATTTTTGTTTTCTGGATAAACTGTATGATGAAAGTACAAAATAAGTATACTGTTCAATTATATCGCATACTTGTTGTACAAATCACTGTACAATATTGAAGAGAATAATTATAATGGATATGTACCTCATGAAGTATGTGCACTCCATATTTTTTGTTTATCATGTCTCATTAAAATAATGCAAGATGTTTAAGTGTATATTAAATAATCCATTAATATGCTACATGTGTTTGTTGCTATTATTTTCAATATTTTTTGTTCATAACAATTAAACCAATATATTTTGTGAGTTTCTGATACTTCAAAATTATAAGGGCAGTGTTAGACATAGGTTAATATGGAGTTGATGGATCAACAAGACTAGGATAGGGGTCTACTTAGTTTTACAGTTTACCAAAAGGCATTTTTGAACTAACTATCCTGGAAGCATGAGCAGTACAGATGTGATAACAGAGCCTTTGCTCAGATGAGACACTTATATAATTGTGTGTCCTATTTGAGCTTGTATAAACAAAATGAGAATATAGTGTTTATACTCAGCCAGAATTACCATGGGGCATACCTGGTAACATTAAAACAAGTAAGAACAGTCCCGTTATGTACTTTGCAATCCACCGACGTTATAGAAAATATTGGAGGCTTTAAGTACAGAAAATTTCATATTAATATCCACCAGTGAATTTGATTCTCATTAGCAGTAGAATTATTTTTAAAGTGCCAATAATTTTTACTATTAAAAAATAGCATAGTAAAAAATAGTTTTTAAGTACAGTTCTAACATATCCCACATAAATATTAATGATAACTTATCTGCATTTGTCAAATACTAAATATGTGTTCTGATTTTTCAGGGCCTTTTAACCATATCAAGTCAAGTTTGTTGGGATCCACATCGGATTCAAATCTCAACAAATACAGTACAATCAACAAAATTCCTCAACTCACCCTGAATTTTTCAGATATCAAAAGTGAAAAAAAATCTTCATCTCCTCCTTCTTCAGAGAAAGCAATTATTGCACCTAAAGTGAAAGATCGAACGCACAATGTAACAGAGAAGGTTACCCAGGTAAGGTAATGCCGATTGTGCTCATTTTCAGTTTCATGAAGCTGATTATCAATTTAGTCATTAGATTGTTACCCATTTCACAAATGGTTTGGATTTCTTTGAAGGGTTTGAGCTGTTGTTTACTGTGCCTCCAATTCAGTTGCACATGACGTAGTTTACAATGCTGGATGATACCGCTTAACTTCTGCTTAAATATGTGTTACATTTCAAATAGGAAAACAAATCAAACTTTTCAGTTTTAGTTTTTAACAGGAAAAAGCTGTATTATGCACTGGGTGCCCTGAAGAAGTCTATTAACTTCAGTGATTCCTGCCAGTTAAAAATGTGCAAAGATCTTCACAATAAAGTAGTATCCTATTCAATGTTTTCTGAAATTTTCTTTGTTAGTTTTCACTTACTTAGGTTTCTGATACATAAAGGACAACATAGACATACTGCCATTCATTTCTAGCTAGTGGTTTGCAGGAGTGGATTTTTATTCTTTAAGCAAACAAAAGAATCCAATGGATATTTCAGTGTTTTGGTTGTTGTTGTTTTTTTCCCTTGTTTACTAATGAAATTAAAATATCACAAGGATATTTAATGTCTATCAGCTGTATACATATTTACACATTGCGTATAGTATTATTAACTGGCTTGATGGATGCAGCTTTTCTTTAGATGCTTCCAGGAGGGTTTCTTGGACAGCCTAATGCAACTTTGTCTTAATCAAAGCAAATTCCACAGGTTTACATTATATGAATAGTACAGTTGCTGATGTCCTCTGATATACCTAGTGGGTAGAGTGCTCTGGGGATATAAATGAAAGGTTCAAATCGATTTTAAGTGTGAGCTAAGCTCCAAATTTCATCACCTTCATGTGTTTCATCAAGCCTGTGGCAATTCTGAAGTACAGAAAGGTCTGTTTCTAAGTGGATGGAAATTTTAAGGTATAAATAATGTAACCTTTTATTTAGTTGTGTACCTAGGGAAAAGATTTCAGGGTTGCATATTTTTTGAATACCTAATTTTCAACTACATTTTTAAGGGCTTGATCTTAAGCAAATTATTCAGCTAAATTCAGAATCGGTATTAGATTAGTAATGTAATGACATATAGAAGGACAGGCTGCCAATAAAAAAAAAAAAAAAAAGGAAAAAAAATACAAATTAAGATACATCAGTCTATATCCCAAAAATCTTCTACAGTCTCAGTAAGTAGAGGTTCATTCCTCAAGTCTGTCAATAGGCTGACAGACTGAAGAAGGTTGGAAGTGCATTCTAATATAATGCAGGTAGAGATTCCATAAGGAAAATCTTGCTAGAAATAGCTTTTGCCTTGCTACTGACCTGCCTTCCCTAGACCAAACTGCAGCTTCTTGATATTACTGCTATGCCAGATAGTTTCTGTGTTTCTTCTCCCTTTGACAGATACAAAAATGAATGTATTGTACACCCTCCTAGAGAAGATAAAAAGTTCTATCAGTTCTATCTTGAGATCAGTTAGTGCCTAAAATGTAATTGGATTTTTATCTTTCATATATTTTGCCTGTGATAGCCAACGTGAATCTGCAACCATTGTACTTTCTTCCCTGGTCAATTGTGAAAGATTTAATCTCTTCTGGATCCATTTTGATATTTTTCAATTATTCATTGCAGTTATACATAGAAAACTTTCACAGATAATATGACAAAGAGTCAAGTTACATTAAAAAGACAAATTTTTATAAGTTATATAAGCACGAGTCAAACTTTTTTTTTTTGTTTGGTTTGTTTTTTCACAAAATTCTGACTAGATATTTAGAGCCAGAGTGCCAAGCTTCTATTTACTAATGACACTATTATGGGAAAAAAATATTTAAAATCTATTTTTATTCTTCAAACTTCATACTATGAGACATCAAGTAGAAATTGCTTAGATCAGCTAAAACGTCTCAAAAACATATTATCAAAACATTGATAATAAGTACATTTGAAATTGAATTTGAATTACTCTATAAAATCTTTATGCCACAAAACACTTCCAATTTAATTTGACATTGCTTTATGTCCTTTTCCAGAACTATATCAACCAATATGCAGAGTAGCAATTTGTGTAGCAAATTGTGATAATGTCAGTCATCATAATTGGAATTACCCACAGCTGTTCCCTTCTCTCTTACTATATTAAGTTATCAATGTTTTTAGTTGTTGCTCTGGCCTGAACTGTAGGATTAGGTACAAGAAGAAATTTCTAGGAGGTATAAAGAAATGTAGATCGACTGAAGTTGATCGTACTATATCTATGTGCATCAGTCAAATATCTAGCACTTATTTTTGAATTAGATTAAAAAACACATTTAGACATTAAAAGTTTTAGTGCTGTTTATGTTTCTAATATTGTTGTTTCAATATGTTTTATTAGAATCAGCAAGGTAAATGTTCCACTGCATGTCTGCCCATGTCTTTAAAATCTAAATCTCTTATTAAAACTTGTAATAGAACCATAGATCCATTTTGTATCTGCAGAGGAGTGGAAAAGTGGCTTAGGAAGGTTTCAACACAGCGTTGAGAATAAAATATGGCAGAAACGTCAGATGAGATAATTAGGATATGCTCATGCTGGCACAGTCCTCTGATATGTAATTCTGTGAAACAGCATCAAAAATGTACAGGAGGGAATGTGACCTGTTAGACCTATAGGATGATATCAGTAGAAAATTAGTATAAAATGGCCATGGTAAGTTAAAAGGTCAATGTTAATCAGAGTAGTGACATTCTGAAATAGTCTTCCAATAGAACTTAAAGCAGGAATTCCAAATGTCTTTAGACAGAGCCTGAGAAATGTAGTAAAGGGATAGATAACATGATGTGCTTTTCTGGCATTGCTGGACTCAGTGACATGGAAGGCCACTTCCAGTCACATATGGCTCCATTCAAACATCTGTCCATCCCTCTCTTTGTACTCTTCACTGTATCTCTCTCTCCTTCTCCTTACCTCAGCATTGCTGAGAAATTTATTCCTGCTTCTATAACCTCACATGTCCACTACTGTGGATTCTTTCAGTCTGCAACCCAAAATATGCAAATGTGGACTCTGGTACCACACTAAGGTATCACTGAGCCTCACAGTTGGATCACTGCACTCTGGATTTTCTATAATGTAATATTTCAGTAATAGCAAATGAAGTGTCAGCATCCTAGGATCCAAGAATGATTTCTTCTTTCCAAAGATAACAGCTGTATGACTTCTATCATATTCACAAGCTGAAGAAGGAATTTAGATAGTGAAAAAGGAGGGGTTATCACATAGCTACCTTCACAAGGTAGAGGAAGAATAATTACTGAAATAATAGAATAGTCATGGCTATTCTGTATAGATGGATGAAAACATTTCCAGAAAGAGAGACAGGCAAATACAGTTCTAGTGGAATAAATTAGGAGCAGACAAAATTTTGGAAAAGAATTTCACAAGAACAGAAGCTGTGGGACAGTGGCTGATATTAGAGTGAAACAATACAAACTTTGAAATGCAGGTAGAGAAAATGAGATTTCATTGGAGATTTTCAAAATAAATAAAATTCTCAACATCATACCTTTTAAGTAATATGACAAGTAAATCTAATCAGAAAGAGCTAAGTTATAAATTCTACTGTCAGGACCTTTTGGATAGGGTCTTGCTACTTAACAGGAGAATTCAGGACATTATGTAGAGATTAAAATTCTAGTTACTATATAGCTTGCAGTAACACTTTTGTCACTTACTTCACTGCAATCTATATAGTAACTACAATCTACATAATGTCCCGAATGTCCTGTGGTTTTAACTGACCAAAACTCCTCTTGTCATACAGAGTAGCATGCTACTGCATGCCTATTTCTGCATAACATTGGCTTTTACTGAAATGAGTTTACCAGCAGTAGCTGCCAGATAGTCCTTTTTTAATAATTGGCATTCTTATATCCCGATGTAGATACCTGCCACTAAAATTAAAGTTACATTTCCATTTACACTTGACTAAAATGCTTTTTTTTTAATGTTTCACATTATAATTTCCAGAGGTGCTTGGCTAGAAGAGGCTCTTCTAGAAGAGCCTCGACTTCCTTCAGGGGGACAGTCCCATGTCTGCACTTTTATGCACTGACAGGTTCAGATGGGGTCCTGACACTGATTGCTAGAAAGAGACAAGTCTTCCCAGAGGCACAAAAAGTAGACTTTTGTTAAAGAAAGCAGTGGGGCAAAAAATTGACATCTGTCCTTTAATGTTTTTGATGAGTTTGTAAAGAGGACTTCTGGCCTTAAAATTACAGCACATAGGGGCAAAACAGTTAGCATTTTTATCTTTTTTATATTCAACCTTTTTTTTTTTTTTTTAAAGTGTTCTTACACATCCGGTTCATGCTGATATATGGCCCAAAGCTGAGAACTCCATTGTGAACAGACTCAGAGCAATGTGAAGATGTTTGTACCTATACTTAATTTCAAAGACAGAATTTCTGAATACTCATAGATTGGCAACAACACTGGCAACAAACAATGATTCATCCAGTTAATAAATGTATAAATTACTGATCCCTTTACTGTGTTCTTTAAACAAGGATGTCTTGTGGCCCCTCATCATTAACGCTCAGTGACTATCAATCCCCTGAAATTCAGCAGTTTGTTCAGATACAGCATGTGGTTGAAAGACTCAGCATGTATCTGTTGATTATAATTTGTCAAAATAACTGACTTATGGGAAAGTAGAACTGTGATCTTCAAACTTCTTGGAGATAATAATTTTCAAAACAGTCCACCCACCTGAAATATATATAATACCCTGTTTACATGGCTGATCAAATGATAAGTATGTACCTTAACTGGATACTCGGCTGATTTGAGGATTGTGTTCTGATCTGCAGACATGCTGATCGGTCACAGCTCTTCTGAAAGTGGAGTTCTCGGTGTATGGCAGGTCACACATGAAGTGATAGACCTTGTAGTATTATTCCATGTTTTTCTAATCTGGCCAGACTCTGTTCTGTCAGTCCCAGAAGATTAAGAAATAAGTAACAGTGTCCCCCAAGGCCAGCCTCAGCTGTTGATATAAAAAGAACTGTTATACGATCATGACTTGAAACCGACCTTCAGGTTTTCAGGCTAAAAGAAGTCATCTACAACAAAGATGGGCAACATAAGACCTAAAAATAAACCAAATTATTGAGCTATACATTTTTGGTACTCTGATTCAGCTGGCACACTGGACCATTTACAACATCATGAAATGACTTGCACACAAACATTATTTCAAAGCTATTCATTTTGGAACATAAGTTGACATAAAGCAGAAATTTCTGAATTAAGGGCAAATAGCTTTGATATGTCTTCCAATTACTCAGTTAGGCATACATATAATGATGAAATTGGGGGTTAAGCAGAGCCAACATTCCCTACTTACCATATGGAAAGTGTAAATTATTTCATTCTGCTGAAAGGAGAATCTTTTTTATTCAATTATTTTCTATCCTTGTTCTCAATGATCAATTGATATAACTTATACAGGAATTATTCCCTTTGTTTGCAATCATACTTAGCAACCTCATACAATAAAATTTTATTGTTGTTATATAATTAGGCTTCGTAATTACTGTAGATGTTGTTATAGAAATGGAATAGATGTGTGTAATTTCATTGTCATTTAGAAGGTATGACAGATCTGTGTGTGAAAAAAAAAAAAAAGAAAAGCAAAGATCATTGTGATGGCAAAACCAATAAAAATACCCCAGTCTCAGTGAAGTCATTTATACCTATGCAAAGATGTCATTTGGAGAACAGGCTCTTTTGCACTGGAGCAAGTAGCTATACAAAGCATGGAAACAGAAAATAAAGCCCATTGTTTTTATCAATTTCAGAAAAACATAGCATTTTCATTGGAACTGCTTGCTGTTGCATGAAGTAATAAAACGGCATATGTAATTAGAGATTCACAGGAACTGTGAATGATAACATATTCCTTGAAGGTGATTGTTTCCAGTAGAGCCTCATGTCTTTGTGACAGCAGAGTAGGCTAAGGCATCTCAACTGCTGGAGTGTTTTGTGATTTCACAACATATGGTGGAAATGGAGCAGTTGGAAAGACCAGCTGCTTTGAAGCAAGTAACCTGGAATCATCCCTAATTTGTCCATGTCCTTCTCCCATGATCTGCTCTTCTGAGAAAGGGATTGCCCGATTTTGTTGAGTTGGGAAAAAGAATCCAGTATCTTCCATGAATTAACAATTCCAAGTGATCAGTATTTTGTAGGAGCAATTTGCTATTATTGTCTTGAACCAAACACTTTAAGATCTGTTCATTGATGCTAATGTGGAATGGATTGTATGATATATATATATATTTTTAACTGAATACTTTTCAAAAGCAACGTTCTTCTTCTGATGCTAGTATATGGGGGAAATAGGCTTTCAGACTGCATTGTAGTTCATTCTGAAAATATGAGTGTGTAAGAACTAATGTCCTATGGAGCAAATAAAACTGTTCAAAACCAACTTTTAGGCAGCAATTTTGCAAACCTGTGTTCTCTGGACTAGAGCTCTAAACCCCAAGACTGGTGAATTTCATGGTGAATTGACCTTGAAAGTTTCTAAACTTTGTAAGTTGTTCAGTGAAAACCAACCATTTTGGCACCCACCAGAACTAAAAGAAGTCAAGCCCTGGCTTAGCCTCTGTCAAGCCCCATTAAGGTCCAGAGAACTGTCAGAGTCCTTTGACCAACTTGGCATACACTGTCTAAAATAATACCTTTCATGTACATAGTTAGAGCTACCTTAAAACAGCCATGAAAGGAGTCACAGTATGTCTTTTACTTAATGTTAGAACCATACAAAAATGTAGCATGGAAGAGACCTCTAGAGGCCATCTAACCCAACCTCCTACTCAAAACATCAGTTAACTTCAGTTAGATCCCAGTCAGGTGGTTACTGTGTTAATTCAGGAAATGCTTTCTCTGTTTAGGTCAACATAAACATATATTTTCCCAGATAAAATCACCCAGCAATAGAGAGCAATAGCAACTGATGTGCAGAAGCAGGGAGGGAAGAAGGCAGAAACTGTGGAACTCAGACTCAGGACTCCCTTCCTCCCTCCCTGCATGCCCTAACCTGCAAACAGGCTTGGTTCTGAAATCTCTTCTGATGCTGGACACCTCACAGGTAAGCACGATAGTAAAAATGTTGGATCTAGCTACAAAATGCCATAACGTGGGCAGACAACATTTAGCAATTGCCTGCAATTGCACATTCACCCCTATTAGGAATCATTTTCATCAGACAAGGAATGCAGCTGTGTTCAGCTAACAATTTAATAGTATTTTTTGCAAGTAACATATTTCCCTTGTAGTGTAATACTAGCTTATAAACAAGTTGAAAAACTGGTCGGTAATTTGAAGGATAACATTCTCAAGGAAATAGTTAAGTTCCCACACATCACTGCTGAAAGAAATTGATGAATAAGCTAAAAGGAGAGCAGAATATTCCAGCAATTTGCAGATAGTAAGGTGATGATATAACTGGTGATAATTATAAGGCAGTTTTCTTCTGCTACTGATTAGAAACTAGGTGTTTTAAACATGCATATAAAGGAGAAGCAGTAGCTTTTTTTTTTTTTTTTTTTTTGGAGGAGGAGGAGTATTTTTGTAGGTTTGGGTTTGTTTGGCTTTTTTTTGGTTTGAGCAGTGGAGTGGGTTGAACCATGGGGATTGGTTGGTGTCAATGTGTTGAAATCTGAGCAAAATATTTTCCATTCAGGATTTGTTAGGGTTTGGGGCTTTTACATTGGATTAGAAGTAGCAAGAAAAAACAAAGACCATGAAGCCCAGTCAGAACAACATGTTTTTTAATGGTTTCAGAATGCCCTCAAAATTAATAAGCAAAATGATAAGGTCATGCTTCTCATCTATTATCTGTCATGTGTTAGAATTTGGTTAATGCTTTCAGCTTGTAACTGGTAACAGAACCAATAGGGAAGTGGGTACTATTTTTTAATATCTTAAAAACTGGCATGAGCAGGTATGTTCAGTATACTACTACTAATGAATGTGAAACATTTATTAAATGGGAAGTAAAGATGTTCATTTCACAGCTTTTTTCTAATCTAGGTATCCATCTTTGAATACGTTTCACTTTATAAATTAATTCTATTAATTATGAAGAAATCTACTCTCTTTTGAAACAAAAGAGCTGGCATGGCATGGTCTCCTATTTATACCACTCTGTTCTGTTCAGAGAAGTTTAGTTTTACTGGGTTTGTCGGTAAGATAACAATAGATTATAACTGAAGGAAAGCAACACCTTTTGCTGCAGCTTAGACTCTAATGATGTTAGTTACTGGGTTTGGAAGTGAGCAAGAAATCCATGCCTGGGGCTCATGGTCATCCTGTAGAACACATTAGAGGCCAGCTAATTTATTTTGACTTTTTTTTTTAGGATAGCATGCTGACTGCAGCTTCCTTCTGGTTTTCAAACAAAGCTTGAAAAATAAGTTTTGTATGGGACAATTTTTCCTAGATATTTTATGCTATTTTCTCTCTCTTTTGCACCAACAATGCCAAGTCAGCTAAGGAAACTGAGAAACAAATGACCCATTCTGCAGTTTAAGCAGTGTGATAAATGTGTCTAGAAAACAAAGAATACTGGGAACAGGAGAGTTTATAGACAGGCTTTTATCCTAAGCATTTTTTCTCCAGATTTTGATACCTGCAACCATACATGTGATCACATACTGTAAAAAGATTCCCATATGTCCTTGGTTAAATCCATAGAGTCCTATGCTCTCCCAAACATGAGCTTCATCTAGCATTCCAGAGGTGAGGTAGAGCTTCTGGAGTTATTTTGGTTCACTGGTGCCATGCTAAAAAAAATCTTTTTGTTAGAGTGGCAGAGTAGCAGAGAAGCATCATAAGACACCTACCATGTCTTGCCATATTTCCCCAAAACCAAACTATGTGTTTATGTTGGAAAAGCAGAAAAAAATATTATCTAAGATCCAGCTATGGATTGAGGAAAGACAAGTTTTTCTTATCGGCTCCCCATGGCCTTTTTCCTCTCACAACTCTGCCGTTTTCTCTGCATAACCAGTATGAAATGGATGGATTGCTCTAGAAAAAAGGACAGTGATTTTATAGGTTGGTTTTGATAATGAGATGTGATCTGTATAATCACATTGTATGTAATCCATTCTATTTACCCCTGCCAAATGCCTTTTTAGTTGGGATGTTAGTGATTAGATCTGGTAGAACGTTAGGTAATACACTAAACATTCCCAGGTGTCATAAAAATAGCAATCTGGGCAGAATGCTAAGACAATCTCTTTGAACTTAAAGTGAACAAGGCTGGAGCATGCTCATCAGTCAATACTGTAATCATAGAAACGAAGTATGGCTTGTAGCTGCTTCATCTTTACCTTGTGTACTTCAGATATTCTCTTACCACCTTTTTGCTCTTTTTTAACTGTATAAAAGTGTTTGGAAGCTGAGGAAACTGTCTGAAGGTACATTTTTCAGAAATACTTTAAGGAAGTTGAGATAACAGCAAAAAGCACAAAATCTACTTTGTTTCATTGTCATGTCATGAGCTAATGATAGAAAATATCTTTTAAGTGACCAAAAATCACAGCAATAATTTAAGCCCTTATCAGAAACGTGACCCTTGGTGTTTTGTTGTTCAGACATATAAATGCTTGTTACAGCTTACTGGTTATGTTGCCAGAAGAGCAATGAAGAGATCACAAACTCTTCAGCATTTTGAAGGGTAGTGTTTTCTGTCTTCTGGAATAACACCTCTTAGTAAATTCAGAAAAAGCTTTACACTACTTTTAATACATATTCTGGCATTAACATTTGCTAAAAATCAGTTGCTCATTTCTTCTTTGATAATCTGCAAATCACTAAATTAAGATTTAAAACTCAGTAAAGCACACTCAATAAATCTATGTGCTTCCAAGTATTGCTCTGATGATGCATTACCAACTAACATGAAAGTAATTGCATCCTGAGTCGCAGGAGGAGAGTCCTGAGGTTTAAGATCTATAGGCTATTTCTTAATTTTCTTCATGGGAAATAATGGATGGAAAATGAACTATAAAAATACTCCCTCTCTTTTAACGTCTATCTTTATGAGAAAATAAATGATAGGTTAGAGGTGGTGAGTTTTCTAAATTATTACATGTATTCAAGTCTGTTGAAGCAATTTTGTTTGACAGTAACATCAACAGATACATTAATTCTATAAAACCTGCACAATTTACTGAACAAACATGAAAAGACTCCTGTTCTACTGTTTTAATGTCATGGTACATATAACTTTCCTTGATGATTTGTTGATTCTGTGTTGCTGCATATTTAACTATCTTTAGCTGAATAGAATTATCTAATTATTTGATTGTGTCATGAAAAGAATAATTTGAACAGTGAAAGCAATAGTGTTACACTTATAGGTGCTCAAGACCTGTCTAAATCAATGTCAATTCCTGTTCCCTATTGATTTTCCAACATCAAATTAGCAATTTTTATGGCAATTAAAATCAGAATTGTTAGAATTTTTCTTTTTCTTAAATTTTAATACCAAACAGCATTAACTTTTAACTTCACCAAAATTGCTTGGACATTTATTATAAAAATTGCTTAACGCTATATCAGATAGATTCCATTTACCAATAAAAACTTACCCATCTTTTTCTTCTTTCATACTATCTCATTGCCTCCCAAACTGCAGCCCCACCAGAATATTAATTTACTGAATATCCAGTGTTTCTGTATTTCAGTTAGGTTGAGAATGACACAAAGTCTGTCTTTCACTAACTCAAAGAGGCTTTATTCAGTGGCATTTATAAGCTGACTTCAGGAACAGAGATGATTCAAATATGCTCAGATAAGCATCAAGTTTTGCAGGTTTATCCAGTAATAACAGAAACGTGGTTTCAATGCCTACCTAAAATTATACTTGCTGAATATGTAGACACAGTCTACAAAGAAAAGAAAAAAAAAATCTGATGTGCAATTTCTGATCCTGCATACAAAAATGTATTGAGCCCATTAGAACGGTTTATTTCCTCTGGTACCTGAAGTCCCAAATGGGAAGCATACAGAGCACATATTTTCACACAACAGCAGATTTTCCTTAACAAAAGCTTAATTTTCAAAATATGAAAGCCATTAAAACACTACGTGATAATATCTCACAGGTATACTTCAAACACTCTGATATAGAAAGGTAAATACCAACACTTTATCCAAAGTATCGTGCTACAAGTTTTTTAAAAAATATTAAAAGCATTTAAAACAGACAAGTTCCTTGAAACCAGAAAGACAATTATTAATATTCCCATGATCAGTATTTCTCAATTTAGAAGATGTTCTTTAATAGCTCTCCTTTGGAAAACATATAAAAATGTCTTTTAATGCAGATGTGTGAAAGGAGAATATGATGCAGGATTACATTCTAAAGCTCTAAATCAAAAGCAGTTCAACTTTCTGTCAGTACCAGAATAATCTTATCAGTTGTTCATGTCAGTATCAAGGAAGACTGTCATTAAGACAACTGAAATATGAAAGACCATAACAGTCTTGTGGAGAATTAGATAATGCCTGCCATCAGTGAGCAATTGTTGATTTAATTTAATGCTTTCGTAGTGTTTATTTTTAGGTCTTTTTAGATTTAGAGAGTTTTAGATTCAGACCTCTTTAGGAGGTCCAATCTGTAGGGGTCTCATGATAATATTATGAATAGGGAAGAAAGGGGAAAAAATGTCCTTTCCAGTTATAGCTTAGTAGCTTCAGTAGAGCTAATACACAGGAGAAATGAGAGCCAGAAGAGGTTACATTAAGAGAAGAGAGTTCCACAAATCCAATAAAATATCCAATGCAAAATCATACCTTTTTTTAAAGCTGAAATAATACTAGTTCATTTTTTGAACTGCACTTACCATTCACGTATAAGGTCTATGGTCATGATAAAACGGGTTAATTATTACACGAATATTGCTTTAGCTTCTGTATCTTCTTCATGATTCTTTTCTTATTCCTTTTGTTTCCACAGTTTTCTGGGAATTGAGTTCATGTAAAATGAGGTCATGTAAACCTGAGTTCAAAGCTACCTGTTAAAAGGAAGAGATTGTACCCAAAATCTGAGGGTTTGGGTGTGGTGTGGTGGCAGTGTTCATTCTGCACCATGAGCTGCATCAGAGAATAAACATGAACAGTAACTTCACTCTACTTTAATTTAGGAGATGCTACTTGATTTCCTAGTCACCAGCACTAAACTTGTTTATAGTTGAAAACTGCTGAAAATATTTAATCCAAATAGCTTTTGGATTAGCCCTCAAGTAACGTAGGGCTTTATTTATATTCTGAGCTTTATTAAATGTTTATGAAATTCTGTTAAAGTGAGAAATGCTATGTAAGAACTAACTTTTTTAGTACAAGCTTTACTTTGTGACAAAAGCAATAGTGACATAACAGTATGTAGTATTGAACAAATCTACATAATATACAGTTCATATGAGACACACTTTGTCATGAGACATAGGAAAGTGTCTTTCCAAAAAGCTAATGTATTAAGCTTTGCACTCATTAAATTCCCACATTCACCTTTTGAATAGAAGCATTCTGTATGCATTACAAATGCTGTTTTTTGTTTGTTTGTTTGTTTTTGTTTTATCCCCTGTATGTGCCCTGTTTCTCCCTCATATTTTGCCACCTGGAAACATTGCTCTCTCTGTTCAAATTTCCTAAATGTGTATTAGTTCCATCTATGATGTAAGGTCTTACCTGGACGGCAAACGTGCTTTGCATTGTTTGTGCAAGTGTACTGTAATCTGTAAACATACAGCAAGTGTGCTGTATGTTTGGAAATACACAGCACAAATATTGTGTGACTTCTTAGCAAAAATGCTAAAGGTCCAACGCTTTCTGAATAAGTTGAATATAACATCTTGTCCATGCAATCATAATATGTCCACAAAGTGAGTTCAGTGCTCCTCAAAAGCATCAGGCATGCTTTTTGGTTTCCATGTTCATGGGCTTTATAGAAATCTACAGTTACTCGGAAAGTCATGGTCCAGCATATATCCACCTGACACTACAATTCCTCACAGGCAGCACTAAACAATAGCTGGGAAACCCTATTGAAAATCTGTGCAGTAGTTTGGCAGAAGTATTTCTTTAACAGTTCATGGTGGTATTCATAACAGATAGCTCATCATTTACTTTTTCTGTTATGATTAATTAAATCTCTATTATGCTTCTTTGTGTTTCTAGTTCTTTGGTTTTGACTATCTATATTTGCATTCTTTAATAAATTTAGATTGAAAAGCCTCAGAACACAATTCTCTTATGAATATACATGCGCTACATTGTGATATGGGCCTCTCAGAGTCCCTTGAAACTGTGCAGTTTGCATAACAGATAACAAAAATAAAGTGTTTTCACACAGAAAATAAAAAATGGAAAAGTGCCCCCAATGAGTTGTAACTTAAAAAAAAAAAAAAAAAAAAAAGTCTGATGTCAGAGAAGTTAAATGTCAGTTTGCCTAAGATCACTTAGAAACTCAGTGGCAGAGACTAGAGTATAATTCCCAATCATCCAACATCTTGACCGATGTTTTGCCTATATATTCTCTTTTATAAAGAAAATTGAAGAATCTTAGTATTTCTCTTAGAAGTGTTGCTAGTATGACTTTTACTACTTAAAATTGTGTTGCAGTCTTCTCTTTGCCAGGAAGCTTGGCTTTACATCACATGATTGTAAGGTTCAGAGACCTTTTGGCACTACGGTATTTGGCGCTTGATTACATGCTGGATGTCCCGGTGCTGCTCATTATTCTTAAAAACATTTTGGTCCCTAAGACACCTGTATTACAATCCAACCTGTGAAAAGAGTTTCACTGTCCAGAAGAGAAAAGTTAAAAAAACAACTTTAAGTACACTAGTCTTCCATCTGGCCAAAGTAAATACTACAAAGTAAATACTGTTAACACTAGTGTCTGATCCTTGCAATGATGTCACACAACAGCAAAAAGATAAATTCATCTCATGTTCAATCAGTCTCTATTGAAATTACCAACAAGAAAACCAATAATGTACTCCTTTTTTATGTGTAACTATGATTTTTTATTTGAGAAACTACGTCCCATCTTCTTTCTCATGATCCAGCAAACAGGAATAATTACATAATGAGTGTTTGTCTTTAATTCCCATTGCATGAGAGTAAGCAATGTAGAAATGTAAAGTTCTATATTGTATTATGAATATGAAACTCACAACCAGTCAGTCTCTCCTGTAGTGTGTCTAAGAAACCAGAATGGAAAAGTTGGATCCATTTTTTCCCAATCACTTTTATACTGCAGTTCCCTTATTTTACCTGAATATTTTTTCTGTTTCACCTACCTCAGTCTTAACCAAACTAAAAATAAATGTAATTTAACTGAAAGTACAAGCCAGGTTTCAGGGGAGTAAGTTCAATTTACATTGTATGTTGCTCTGAAATGAAGCACACTGGCTGGAAATTTCAAATGACTACAAGAAACATGTGAAATAAACTTTATTTTTCATGTTGTGTAATCCATTTCATTCATTATTTGAAAATCCAGCAGGAGAATATAAATTTCATAAATAGCAGTTGCCTTGCCACATATACCACCCTCAAATACTAGGAAAACATTCTAGTCAACTAGACTAGAATGGTGGGGGTCTGAAAATATTAAGAATGCTTAAGAGATTTAGTAATGTCTCTGCTTCAGGTTGCTGTCAGCTAGTGTGTTTAATGAATTAAAAAAAAAAAAAAAAAAAAGCTGACATTTTGCATTTTGTTAAATGCAAGACCCAGTTGGAATATAAAAAATAGATTAACAGCCTCTACCATCACCTCAGCATGGCACTTAATGGCTGCTTGAAGGTACCATATAATCTTCTGGATGGTTTAATTGTTTCTTTTTTCACACACTTAAAGGACGAGAGTGGTTATTAGCCCTGGTGTTCTCACAACATTTTCAGAGTAGAACTTCATTGAATAAAAAGTGCAACTTGCATTACCAAGGATAGGATCTAAGGTTTATACAACACTTGCTGTTAGAAAGCTAAACAGAAGGAAGTGTGTTGACCCTTATAATCATACAAGATTATGTTCAAGAAGCATGAAATTCCTCAATTTTGTACAAACAGAAATCTCTAATCCTGAACTACTTAATAATATAAAAAATAAAAACTTACTTACTAAGTAAAAACTAAAAGCAGAAAACATTGCTGACAAGGTTCCAGTCATAATTTCATTTCAGCATAGTTACTCATTTTAGTTACTTTTTAAAGGTCTGATTTTCTAAACAACATTATTTTTAATTAGCAGGGGAAAAGGAATAAGTAGAAGTAACTGGTGGAAAATTAGCATAAGATTTCTTGAATATGTCACTTGACCAACTGGGAAGTAACTGAAGGTTGTCACCATGTAATGTTTGTTCATGGGTCTGTGTAAAATTAAGTGATGATC
The DNA here is from genome assembly GCF_047663525.1 of Anas platyrhynchos. Classification (NCBI taxonomy): domain Eukaryota; kingdom Metazoa; phylum Chordata; class Aves; order Anseriformes; family Anatidae; genus Anas; species Anas platyrhynchos. Next base: position 18,188,475 of record NC_092593.1, on the reverse strand, counting down.
TGAGTCCCATTGGATTTGGAAAGCACTTGCAGCACAGAAGGCAATAATTAGCATTATTGCTGATGGTCTCTATAACTAGTCCAAGCGTTAAGCAGAGGCAAAAATGTAATTTAACTTTTTGTTCTTAAAGGTTTTATTCCTTCATGTCAGTTAAGTCAGACTGGACGAGCAGCAAGAAGAATTTCACTTTATCTGATGCCCACACTATACTTGTTCTTTGCAACAAAACAAACATTTCAACTTACAAAGCCAGCAAATCAAGCAGTGTATACAAACATAATCTCTTCCAAATAAAATTGAAATAGTACTTAAAAAACACCAACAGATAACAAATCCACACTTGTAAAGGAATGATAAAAACTTTAGTCATTGATGTTGAAAGTTGAAGTGAAGCAAAAGGCAGTACTTCTGTGGAACCCCTCTTTGTCACACCATTAGCTATGCTAACTGTAGCCTGAATAAAATTTGTCCATGTTTGAAAGTTTTTCACACCACAAAACTCAAAGTGGAGATAGCTGTCAAGTATACTAACAGGTCTTTCTTCAACTGCTTGATTTCTGGTTGCATAAGCATTTTGTAATGTGTGTAGACTCTTTTGGAGTGTATTTAAGCTAATGATAGTAGGATTGCTTTGAGAGAAAAACACTACATCACAGCAAGAAAAGTCTCTCACTGGCCATGAATAGACTGGCAAGGTTATAGTGGTAGATGAAGGAATTTGATGATGTGAATAATTATGAAGATATGGCCCAGATATGGCACTTAGTGGGTGGTACAGGGAACAAAAATCAATCTACTGTGTAAAATTCTCAATGAATTTATTGAGCCTGGCAGAGATAATGAATTCCACAGAAGTTCAGTCTACCAAAACATCAAGGAATTTAAGTTTAATCCCTTTTAAGTTTGTCACTGTATTTGCCAAGTTTACTGAAAGTGGGAATAGGTACACTGTCCTGATTGTTGACATGCTATATTTCTTTTTCTAGGTTCTGTCCTTAGGGGCTGATGTTCTACCAGAATATAAACTCCAGACACCTCGCATCAACAAGTTTACTATATTGCACTATAGTCCTTTTAAAGCTGTCTGGGACTGGCTCATTTTGCTGCTGGTAATATATACTGCAATCTTCACCCCTTACTCTGCTGCCTTCCTTCTGAATGATAGCGAGGAACGGAAGAGAAGAGAGTGTGGATATTCTTGCAGCCCACTGAATGTTGTAGACTTAATTGTGGATATTATGTTTATCATTGACATTCTAATCAACTTCAGAACAACATATGTAAACCAGAATGAAGAAGTGGTAAGTGACCCAGCAAAAATAGCAATTCACTACTTCAAAGGCTGGTTCCTAATTGACATGGTTGCTGCAATACCTTTTGACCTGCTGATTTTTGGCTCTGGCTCTGAAGAGGTAAGCTTAAATAAATGAGAAATCTTAAATCTTAAGTTTTGATATTAGTGCAGTAATCTGTGTATCCAAATATATTTTTTGCTACTCAATTAATAAGCTTTTTAGTAGTTCCATCTTTTAAATTAAAGCTAAAATTAAATCCTCCTTAGTAGAATAATGTAGAATATTGTATATATCAAGGAATATTGTCTTGTCAATGCCTTTCATTGGCAGGAGAAAAGTTGAACAATTCCATTTCTGTTGTTCTATTATACCAAATTTGATACTACCATTACAAATAATGACATATATAACAAGTATAAAGGATTTGCTTAAATATTTTTATTTCAGAACTTTTGTTCCTTTGACTTGCTGCTGATTTTGTAAAAATTGCCCATAATGCATAAGTATTGTGTTGGCATTTAAGTACTAAAATAAATTACCTCTGTTCAAAATCTTTAGATCAGATGTTTACTCAGTGTAGAACAGTGTAGTTGAAGTGCAAAGTATGCTAGTCATTGCCAGTTAACAAAAAGATTTGGCTGTTGTCAATTTTATCAAGAATATGGACTACCAAAAGAAAGAAAAGATTATTAATCTTGCCAGACTGACAGCTCACATGACCAATGTGTTCACCCTATCTGTAGAATGGGTTAACAAAGTGCCCAATACATGCATCTCAAAATTGCCCAAAGGTATATATAAAACATGCACTGTATTCTCGAAGCCTGACCCAGTTCTGCCTCCTTCCAAAGAATTTTTATTTAATTTTAGAAGGTCTAAAGTAATAACATATTTTTTGATAAAAACTGAACTGACAAGTAGAGAATTGCAGTTTTTCTTTTCATGATCCATAGAATAAAGTAGTTTCAAAAATAAAAATAAAAATAGCAAACCCAGCAAAATATTATTCTGTCTCTTTTCAAAGGACAGAAATCCATTTTTTTAAAAATACTGTTTTGCACATATTGACTTACAGGAAACAGAAAGTTTTATTGACCATATGTACCTCTCCTTAACTGAGGAGAGAAAAGTGAAAACACCAAATTAATCAGCATTCTTAGCATGAGCTTTGGCTGCATATGTCTGTGTAATAATATAAAAAATATGAAAACATTTTTCCATTTGAAAATGAATTCCTTTGTATAAAAGTCATTTACTGTGAAGGCAATTTTTTTTTTTTACATCTGCCCCAAAAGCCTAAACTGAATTCTGAGTGTATACTAGCTATTCTCACAAATTATACATAAACTTAAGAAAGTAGTTAAGTGTCAATGCAAAACAATTGGCACATGTCTATACACACCTTGAGAGATTATTTCTCATTTGAGATTTTTCAGTCTTAAACAAATTCAGAAGTAGGGTCAGTCATGCTTTTCTTAAATTCATTTTCTCAAAAATTTTGTAATGAAAATGTTTTCCTGTGTCCTGTATTTATAAAGTTATCTAATTCAGAAGTCATGGAAATCAATAAGAACATTCCAATCAATTGTGATATTCCTGTTGATTTGAACATGAGTATACATACTTAAGGTAAATGAGCAATCTGGAGACGCAAGTAGGAAATACCATGCAGTCAAAATCATGTTTTTTAAAATAATGAAATAAGAAGAAAAAGAAAGTAAAGGACAGAGGGAATATGCTGACAGTTACCAAAAGAAAACTTTTGTATTCAGAACGTGACTTAAAAGCTCAGAGATTCAAGAGAAACTGTTTGCTCACCTTTTGCATTCATTGTCTGTGATATATCTCAGTCTTTCAGATTTTTTTTTCTGCATTTTTGATAGTGCAGGCACATGAACAACAAATATACTGACAATGGCATTACTTCTAACTTGGACCATATCGTGCCCTTGCAAGAGTGGTCTGCTTCCCTCTCTGATCAGTGAGCACTCATCACTGCCAAAAATTCTGTTCAGCTATAGGAAGTGTGAAACGGCATGAATTACAATGGTAATCAATTCCAAAGTTCAGTGAAGGATTGCTCTTTGGATCATCATCATACCCTAAAAATCATCCTACCACCCCTCACCTGCTACAGAAATCCTTAACAGTACAGTGCCAGGTGCTAAACTGATGCTAAAGGGATAGCTTTAACATAAGATAATATTAAATATTAGTAGAAGACAGGTGCATTTCTACAGATGAGTAGCTAAATATCAAAACCGGGAATTATCAGAAATTATTGGACGAAGTAATCACTCTTCAGTGATTTGTGGGGACAGGACAAGGGGTAATGGCCACAAAATTGAGCACAGGAAGTTCTGCACCAACATGAGAAAGAACTTCATGTTGAGGGTGATGGAGCACTGGAACAGGCTGCCCAGGGAGGTTGTGGAGTCTCCTTCTCTGTAGATATTCAAGGCCCATCTGGGCCAAGTTCCTACCTGGGAAGCCTGCTCTAAGGAACCTGCTTTGGCAGGGGGGTTGGACCCGATGATCTCTCGAGGTCCCTTCCAACCCCTACAATTCTGTGATTCTATGATTCTGTAATGACATTTTCAGTATTTCAGATATAAGTAAATTAATTATTTATTCTCTCCAAACCTGTTAATTGAAGTTTCACTATTGGTAAAAAATAGTTTGTTTACCTAATCAGCAATGAAACTATACACATTATGACCAGTTCATCATGCCATACTGACTTCTCTCTCTCATTCATGGTATTAAATATGTCGATCACTTTTTTTAAGCCTTTACTTACTGCAATTTTGCTTCCTATATTGCTAACTATAATATTTCCACAGAAATCCCTTTTTGATAGTTTACTTAGAGGAAGCAAATGTAAAACTGTTAGAATGAAGCCTTTTTCATTTAATAGATTTTTTTGCTGTCATGAGGGTTATCTCTTTTATGAAATAGCTCTTTTTTGTTATCTAGAGATTCTTCAAATAAGATCTCCTATGAACAATTGTATTGAACAGTCTTTTTATTAAACAGCATAAGCTCCAAAGAGAGCTCTGTGTGTGCTCACCCAGCTTTAAAACACCTTGATATCAAACCAAGTCTAGAAAGGGCAGGAGATAATAATCCAAATACCACATGCGGCACTATCTGAATGCTTCCATTTGAGCTATACTTTGTCAGCCATAGGAAAGCAACAGAGCAAAACAGTTAACTTTCCAATTTCTAAAGTGAGAATTAATAGAATTTAAAATGAACTTTCTGTTTTAAAAGACTCTTAAAATTATTATGGCTAGTAATAAACTACTGCCTTTTGTGTGTGCGTGTTTTAAATATTAAGTGACATTCCTGATATTTATGAAGATAAAATAATGGATACATAGACTTTTTACTTTATATTCTTTTGGTAGTTTATTTTTAATTACGCTGGTCATCTCAGAGAAAAACAGATAAAGAAAAAAAATAGAAAACCAGAATTTCTTCCCTTTCATCTAGAACTTACTGCACTAAAACATACTGACGAATGATGGCAATGGTTTCAGCAACATAATTTTCATATTTTTTGTTTATTTGAGGTCAGATATAACACTCAGCTGAAATATGAAAAAAGGAAAAAGAAAAAAAAAAAACAACTATGAAGGTTTTCACTTTTTTCTGTTTCTACAAATAATAGTGATTAAAACTATTTTACAACTAAACACATCAACAGGAAAACTGCTGCCTTAGGACATAAAAATAAATACATTGAATACATTGATATATATTGGTATATCCAGTATACTCACAAAATGTAAGGGTGAAAGTGTCTTCTATTGGTAGCAATAGAACAAGAAAATAGGTGGGGTTTGGATGAAAGGGAGACATATAAATCAAACGTTCCTCTCTAAGTTTTGACATGTCTTCACTTATACAGTGTATCTGATAAAGCAAAACAAAAAGAAAAGTCCAGCAGTTCTAGAATTGGAGACTGAACCTGAGAGTCCTAACTGCAGCACCACCGATCTTTAACATCTGCTTCCCCCATCACACAAAATGAAAAGCTAAATTCTGAAATGTGTTAGGGATTTGTATCGGAGAGAAAATAGTTAACTGTACTTGATACTCTACTACTCATGCTTCATAGATTTATTTGCAGTCTGCAAGAAGGGTAGAATGATGGTAATCGTTTTACCAAAAAAGTTTCGGTGCAAGAAAATATCGAGAAACTGAGGACCTTATAATACCAGGAAGATGGAAAGAACCCTGGCAGATGAAATACCATGTAAGCAAGTGTACATTGGAAGAGACAGTTTGAGCTACTTGTACACATCAGTGGGTTATTTGGTTGAAAAAAGAGACAAATAAGAGAGGGCATTAAAGATACATGCATTAATGATAATGGATGTTATGAAGAAAGAAAAAAAAATCTAGAACAAAAGTAAGGATTTCTCCATCAGTGAGAAAGTCACCAATTGTAAATGACTTTTTGCAGAGAGGAGGTTTAGGCTAGGGTTCCTCCTAGGGAAAGGTTCTTCACCAAGAAAGTGTTCAGGCACTGGAACAGGCTCCCCAAGAAAGTGGTCACAGCAATGAGCCTGACGGAGTTCAGAAAGTGTTTGGACAACACTCTCAGACATAGGGCCTGATTTTTGGATGATCCTGTGTAGGGCAAGGAGCTGCACTCGATGATCCTTGTAAGTCCCTTCCAAATCGGGGTATTCCGTGATCACATGAAATGTCTTCTATGCTGTTATTTAACTCATGCAAAGAACCATGTAGATGTCAAAGAACCATTGTAGACATGACATATGGCTTTTATTTTTTATTTTTTGTACTATTACTAGAGTAAAAAAGTAAAAAAAAAAAAAAAAAAAAAAAAAAAAAAAATTTACACCAGGGGAAAAATATCTATTTATATATTATTACCATTTGAAAAATGAGGAGCAGTTCCTCAAGTACATCATGTCTCTTTTACTGGGAGGTGTTCTGTCTGCATATTTATAGTGTCTGCACTATGAATACGTTCAATTATAGGGTCAAAATCTTTACTGTCTTTACTGTAAGTCTATACAGAGTCTGCAATTTAAAGTATTGTTCTTAACAAGGTTATTAAGAACAAAATATGGCAAAAAGATGATCGTCTGGAGGAACATACGTGGATGAGGATTCTTTCATTTAGGACAATTTTGCTTTCAAGCCATTGCTGAAACAGTTATTACTTTGTGTGTCTTCTTAAAGAAGTTGTGTTATTTTCTCACTGCACAATAAAAAGATAAAGATTATGTTTTTTCACACCCTTCTGAAATTATCAGTTATTATTTTTCATTCCTTTTAAAAAATAAAAAATTAAAATTAAAAAGTGTTATACTCTTTTGGGGAACATTTATATGGGAAGAGCTGCAGTTGTAACTGGAATGAAAATCGTTATAGAGAATTACTGTCATATACATATATACACTTCTAATCCAGGTCTCCATTCTGTACTATAGCTGGAAAATATCAAAAAAAAAAAAAAAAAAAAAAAAAAAAAAAGTGTTTTGAAAGGACAGGTAGTGCAATAACCAAACAGGACAAAAATATCAAAATTAAGTTGCCTATATTGATTAAAATATATATATATATAGGTTAGCAGAATGGGATATGTAAACATAACATAAAAGAGCGCTGCTCTTTTTTACTTTTCTCAATAATTTGGTTTACTTGTGGTGAATAAGTAAATTTGAGAATCTACAATGTATCTTTCCACAAAATCTATTTAAAATTGATATTACCCTAAAATCTTCATCTTGGTAATAAATCTTACCAATAAAGAAAAAACTTCTTCAATGTCTGTAGGGGTTTTAGATTCTGAAAGCACTTAAATGTATTCTGTGGTCTTAATGAATTCCAGTTTGTATATACAGTTAAGTGCCTTAGGTAAATGGAATGCTGTTTGCACTGAATATATTATACCGGGGTGAAATGAACCTTTTTCCATCTTCTACCATTCCATATTCACAGTTTCAGTAGTTATGAAATTCTTATATACTTCCAGCCTACAGTAAATGTTGCTACTGAAAATAATAATAATAATGATAATAATAATAATTTAAAAAAAAAAAAATTGATGCTGGGTATCCAGCAACCCTTGAACTTGTCCAAGTGATAAAGCCAGGTATGATGAAAATAGGGCAGCAAGCAATTCAGAGAACAGAGAATCATCAATCAGGTTGCTATTTACAGATGTTAATTGCTGGAACTGAATGGGTAAAGCAGACAGAGTGGGACTTCTGCCTCCTTGTGTGCCGTGCTAAGTGAAGTATTCCCAACACACCAAGGAAAATAAGCTGCATGAGGCATAGTTCTGACACCAAGTACGTCTGTCCCTGTGCAAATGACACATCAGAGGCAGACTGTACTTTGTGAACTCTACATCCACACTGAGAAGCGGACAGCATATAAAAGCACACCAAAAACTGTGGATCATGCTTACCACCTCTACTGTCAGCAGTATTTCAGAGTTTCTGCTGAGTTAAAGGAAGCACAAACACACGATTGGTTTCTTGATAGTTTAAAACATATCTGGTTCCCTTCAGTGCTGATTTCACCCTGAAGACCTGTGTTATACACCTCTGGCATACGCCAGATCTCACACGGGTGCAGTATCTAAGCATGCAGCTGACATTGAGGCTGCATAATATTAACAAGTCTTATCTTAAGAATGTTGTCTTAACATAATTGTTGACTTGTTTGGAATTCACAATCTACCTACAGATCTTTTTAAGGGATGCTGTAAGAAAATGTTGCATCTTGCATAGTGTAAAGATATAATTACATCTGTAATAGAATGGTTTCAACAGCCTCACTAGGACAAATATTATCTTTTTAAAAGTTTACTCTAGACATTAAGGGATCATATATATTAAAGCCTGACCTACCTTACAAAAAAAGTACCTAATGACAATATTCACATGCTGAAGCTCAACTAAGGCATAAGTTTTTGAAGGATATGTGGTGTACCTGTCTATTGAGGTCACAATCAATAAAACAGCCTTCTTTATAGAAATTCCCTATGAAATTATTCTTTGTGATGTTAGGTTAACCAGAGTGTTACCCAGTTTTACTGTATATTATCCTCTTGCTCATTTACTCAGAAAATACAGACATGTATATTACATTGCACTTAGTATACATGCATGTTAAAAAAGGAAGTAAAAATATTTTAAATGTATCTTGACACTTACTGTACTTTAATATATGCTTAGATTTAATGGTAAGAAAATGGTAAGGTTATTTTTGAAATACAGTAGTTATAATTTACAATGTTGTCAATGTCTTTTACGAGGAGTTTAGAAGTAATGCAAAGTTTCACAGATTGATTTGAAAATTGTGAATTTACCTTACTAAGCATTAGATTTCTTTAGAAAGTTCAGAACCCCAAATGGACTGTAATCAATCATGATGCTGATCAGCACTTAAATGCTTGGAAAATATTCCTGTCCTATATCTGACCCATATTTCTTTTAAAATGTGTAGTACTTTTATTATTGACCTCTACCACTACACCTGCAAGTTGCAGAATGAAGGATGTAGAGAACATTAACCTGGAGTGTGGCAACAGTAACATTTCCATGATTTTCTTTGCATAATGGCTCATCTTTTTTTTGCCTGAATACAGTGTTCTGAGCATTACAGACAGAAACAATATTTGCAGAATAAGATATTTATTCTTTTGGGGTCATTTCTTCTCTATGCCTCTTCTCTTCTAGAACATGAATGGCAGAGCATTGTAAGAAGTCTCCAAGTTAGTATCAAATTGTCACACACCTAGTGTTCTTGTTTCCTTCACTGTTTTTATAATGAATTTGATAGAAAATGCGATGAATTTGCAAGAAAATGCAATCAAGATGACATTGAAAAGGGTTACTCTACTGCTTTTGTCTGTTCCCCAGAAATAATGGAATTTGCACTGGTTTATTCATGTCAATTAATTGTATGTTTGCTAACAGGGAAAATCTTTTTCAATTTATATCTTTTTTTACAGACAACAACATTAATAGGTCTTCTGAAGACAGCTAGACTGCTGCGTTTGGTGAGGGTAGCACGGAAATTGGACAGATATTCAGAATATGGTGCTGCAGTTCTGATGCTCCTTATGTGCATATTTGCACTAATTGCACACTGGCTTGCTTGTATTTGGTATGCCATTGGAAATGTAGAAAGACCTTACCTGGCACATAAGATTGGCTGGTTGGATTCTTTAGGAGAACAATTAGGAAAGCATTACAATAAGAGTGATGCAAGCTCTGGACCATCCATCAAGGACAAATATGTTACAGCACTTTATTTTACATTCAGCAGTCTGACAAGTGTAGGATTTGGAAATGTGTCTCCAAACACCAACTCAGAGAAAATCTTCTCCATCTGTGTTATGTTGATTGGCTGTAAGTAGTTTATTATTATTACTATTATTATTGTTATTATTATTTTGTGGTGTTGAGCAAATAACTTAACGAAGTCTAAGCTAGTAAAATTATAAGCATGCAGCTGGAGAGGCAAACTCCTAAGGAAAGCAACCGTTATATGTGAAAATATGTTGTGATGACTCATGCAGTGTCAGGAAGCCTGAGGTATCAATGTTTCTTAGATTGTGCTGAACCAACTTAAAGCGGTTATTAGAAAAAAGCTACATTTTTTAAGGTCTATGAGCATGTATCTAACTAACTGACTGTTTTTAAATATTCTTTTCAAACCTGGAGATACAAATTTATGTGTACTTTCTTACTTCTGCCCTTTGTTCTTAACTTTGTACTTGGCTTTAATTCCTAATTCCTACCTCTACCAAAAACTGTAAAATCAGATGAACCTAACTTACAACAATAAATTCAAGGCTACAAATCTCCAAAGAAAAATATTGCCATCTTGATTACTATTTAATATTTAAACTTCTTCTGCAGAGTTGGTTCTGATATAATCAAACAAATAAAAAGCTTCAAGTAATTCAAATCCACATCTGAAAGTGTTACTAGTCTTCCCTGAGCTGTTCTGTCTACAAAGTTCACTATTGTGCACTGTTGCATCACCTGCAAAACCCAATGATAGAACTTAAGCACATTTTGTTTCTATTTAATCCAGCATTAATGTATGCTAGTATTTTTGGAAACGTATCTGCAATAATCCAAAGACTCTATTCGGGAACTGCACGGTATCACATGCAGATGCTGAGAGTAAAGGAGTTTATACGCTTTCATCAAATCCCTAATCCTCTGCGGCAGCGACTTGAGGAATACTTCCAGCATGCGTGGACGTACACCAATGGCATTGACATGAACATGGTATGTTTTTCTGGTTTTCAGGCATGGGTGCTGATAAATGGATGTGAATTTAGAAAGTGATCGTGAGTCTTCATTATTTATAACTTTAACAGTATGAGTTTTAGAAGATGTGTTTATAGCAATTATTGAAAATCAAGCCATTTCAAAGTTGGCATTAAAACATTTAGGTGCTTAGATTATTACAAGCTATAGCAGAAATCTGAACTCTTATAGTGCATAGGAAAATGAGAATTGCAGTGGACTATTATAAGCTTAAGATAAGGAAAAAGAAAAAAAAAAAAAAAAAAGTGGGCTTGCTGCATACATAGGTGATTCAGAAATTTGTTTGTTCTTTGGTCTGATTTTCCACTACCAGTATAAAACAAGAATACCTTTATTGGTATCTACAGCATTACCCTTATAGAAAGCCTGCAGCCAACACCTTTACAAAATCTTATCATGTAATTTACATCAGGTAAATTGGCGGTGGATGGAAGAAAGGATCAGGCAGATGGGTCAACTGCTCTTTTCGAGAGAAATACTCTGATCATCCAAACATTCCAAACAGTAGCTTGCTTGTAACCATGTAATTTTGTACTGAAAGTCAACACAATACTACTAATCATTCAGGAATCCACAGAACCTCATTTCTAGGAAATGGCAAGGTACAAGACTTTCTGTTCCTGAGATCTGATTTTAGGGATTGATTAAAAAACTTGCAAATGCTCCTTATGTAGATATATTTGGCCAGATAAAAAACAATAACAATTTTCTAATGACCAAAAGTAAGCATCTATATTTCTAGTTTCTTTTCTGAAGATAGCAGCTATTTTTCTGAAAAGTTGACTTAGTTTAGAAGACACTGAGAGAACTGAGCATCATAAGTATCTGTGAATCCATGTCTCTGGAGGAATACTTTCCAGAGCTATTCTGAGTTAAAAAGACTTTGCAGAGCTCTCCAAAAAGTTGGCAAAACCAATAAAACTCTATAAATTCTGGTGACAATTTAACTAGAAATCAACCTCCCAAATTTTGACAAATTCAAACAGCTTCCGTGTGGCATCCGTACGCACATTTGTGAATAAGACTGTTAAAGTGGTATACTTTTCTGCTGTAAGCAGAAACTATAGTCTTGGTTTAAAGCTTTTATAAAGCTGAATCCATGACAGCCTGAGTTTACGGTTACCATTAAGTAAAGCAGATCTTAAAAGTAAGACAAGAGCTTAAATATATTGGGCTTCACCTCCCACTTCCACAAGTGTCCCCCCCAGAGGGATATTATGTCCAGCTCAGAATAAGGATATTTGTATAAGCCTCTGCTGGGGATTACTGCAGTGAATGGCAGCAACAGTAGCTTCATCCTACATAGCACTGAAAGGCCTTAATTCCCTCCGATGGCAATGGGAGTATGGGATACTCAGCACTTTGTAGGATCAGGCCCTTAAGCTGCAGGTGGGTGCAGCCTAAGCCTAAAGTAGTTTATTGAATTATTTCTGAAGATATTACAAAATCATGTATGCCTTAACTAATTCATTAGCACTAATGGATGTACAAACACCTGTTTCACATGAAATAGTAACTAAAACTGGATGTTGTCAGGTTAAACTTTGCGTAATGCAAGAACTGGTGTAATGGAAATAGTCTTGGATTTGTCATTGATGTGAAAGAGTAACTAAATGGATTTAATAGCCCATATTCTGAAATATGATTGTGAGGCAGTATGGAGGCTTTTTTTTTAAATAAAAAGTGGAAAAAAAAATCAAGTTTAGCATCTTGTTATGTTTTATCTCTTGCTGAGTTCACAATTCTAACCCTCAGGTTTTATGGCACTTAATTTTCATAAAATGTGAGTTTGAATATATTACACTTGGTGCAAGGATAATATGACAATTGTTTGATTTACTTTGTACTTATGAAAGATTTATCTCTTTCCTGTCTGCTTCATACCTAAATACATGGAATAACACCACCCACTGGTAAGAGCAGGAGGTATTTATATCAAATTTAATTCCAGTATAAAGTGTGGAGAATATCCATGTTATCTGTTGGGTTTAGAGCTTGTTCAGTGCTTTCTAATTTTATTTATTTATATTTTTTTTTTGCATGATGAAGGGGTAGTTAGCGAAGGGATATAATCCAAGTGGAATCAAATGTGGGGCAAAATGGCTACTAAAATTAGGAATTAAGAAATGCTAATCTAACCACATTTATTAATCACTGTTTTACCCCACAACTCAAATCATGCTTTTCTGCCCAAAAAAGGTCATGTGCATATTGGTTTGCATTAGATAGTTGCTCTGTAGGAATGTCACTGACAAAGTTGCCATGCTGATCATTCTGCATTATCCTTTGTGTGAATGCTCTTAGTTCTGACCATATATGCATGTTAGCACAAGCATCAATGAAGTTTTCTCGGCTATAAGCCATGTGCATATGAATGGACTTGCATGTGGTATTGAGAACCTAATTTTGCATGAAATATTTGCATTTACACACCAAAGGGCTAATACTGCCCTCAGACAAATGTGTTTGACTCCTGTTGATATTTACTAGGAGTTTTTTACAAATATCTGAAGGCAGAATTTGATCCAATCTTTCTTTTTCATTTCATTTCATTACTGAAAATTGAGTAAAATTAGAAAACTCAATCCTCTTTCTCCTTTGAAATATGAAATGCATGAATAACTTACTATATATATATGTACAGACCATGTATACATACACACATATATATATGAAAATAATACTAGAAAACATGTTTCAAAAGATGCTTTTAATTGTCATCAGTAGTATACATAAGAAATCAGGAAATGTGGAAAAAATATAAATTCAGGAATAATACTGTATTAAGACTACATAGCCGTGTTTTCTTAAACAAAGTCCTACACTTTACACTGAAAATCAGAAGATAATATATTTTTTTATTTGAAATGGTTAAACTTAAAAGTAGCTTTAAAAATTTGCTGTTGAAATATCCTGAGAACATTGCTTATTTGTACATTTGTTCCCCTCCACTTCATTTCTACATCTCTTTGATTATGTTTCATTGCATAATGTATTTTGATAAAAAACAGTTCCACATAATTATGCATGGACTGGATAAACAGGATTTGGGATTTATTTTAATCTGGATAAAAATCTTGAGTCTACAGAATAAGCATAATTTAAATCATATCCCTGTGGTATACACTGGCAAAGTTAAATTCCAAGAAAATTATTTACAGTCTATATTGTTTCATGAAATATCTCACCAGTCTCAAAGATTCAATTACTTTTCTTTTTTTAAATTATCCTGTTCTGTTTTTCCTAAATTCTCTTTGCCTTCTTTTCCCTACTTCATTCCAGCATTATCAGTCCAGCACTGATAATAGCATGCCTGTGATGCTTTCTTTAAAAAGATAACCTATTTAGTGTTTGAGATCCTTTTTTAAGTTATGCATGTATTTTTTATAAATTCCCCCTTTCTTTCCATGGATCTTCTGTACATCAGAATAGCTTTATTGGTTTATTTTACCTTAAATAAAATAAAATAAAATAAAAAAGTTCAAAGTAAATAATTGGGACAAGTTTAGAAAGTGTTTAGCCAAATGTAAGTTAATTAAAATTTTGGATGCAGGACAGATACGTTTTTGGTTTGGGCTTTGGTAGTATGAAAGGAGAGAGCAAGTCAACATTTTTACGTATAAATTTATGGAACCTTTATCTAGCAAGCATCCAGGCAAATGGTTGTTTTTATACTTGTAACTAGTTGTGGCTTCAGCGATTAAACAAGTACAGCAGGACACACAGCTATCTCGACAGTTCAGAACCAGCAATGCCACTTTATGCAACTTAAAGGCAGGTTCATCATTGCTTTGGTAAGGCTTCTTTTGTAAGAAATTGGACACTGGTCACTGAAACCACTATACTTTGTAATTCTTGCTTTTGCCACTACTGTAATCCCTTCTTAAGACCAAAACAAATCTACCAATACAACTGCTGCCAGCAGTATCTTTGAAACAGAAAGACAGGAAAGTAAACTCAAATTTCAAAAATAGCAATGTTGCTTATAACATCAGAAGAGTAATCCAAATTAGAAGTGTTTGGAACAAAAACTAGTAGTAATTGGTTACACAGAGGGAATATGTAATCATGATGAAAAGTGGTACTGTTACTTGCCTCTATGTCATGATGGAAATCATACAACATAAGCTTACCAAAAAGTACCTTAGATATGAGATATGTAAAGCTGTTCATTTATGTAAAGCTGTTCTTTCTTTTTCTGTAACAAGACTACTTAAAAAACATGCATGACTACATTTAATCAAGTTATGGGAAAGAAGATCTCATATAAACAATATGAGGTTCGAGAATGTCAATCTATTTGCAAAGTGATCTTTTATCAGTTTCTCTCTGAATGGCTTGGTCTAACATCTCAAAACAAGAGCAATTAATAATTTTCCAACTATCATCACCATATTTTTGGAAATATGTGGATCTAGCCTACTTCCAGCTTGTGCAGGCATTCACCTTTTTGTTTGATTAAAAAGTCAACTTCTGAGGAAGCTGAAATAATTTTCTGTCCTCTTTATCCAGCAATATAACATCTCAGAAATCACCTTTCAGATGTACTCAGAAAGTTTGGTAAGATAAAGAATGATCCACTGCAGCTCCAATAATTTCACACAAATCTCTTTCATGGCAATAAGTGAAAGCAGAAGAAACTAATTCTTGATAAGGTTGTCAGCCATCAAATCTCATTGAAAAGTGAATTAGTACATCATCACAACTTCTCTTCTCTCTCAACTGTTGTAAGGACCTACTTCATATCCTGCCAAAACAAAACAAACAAAAAAAAAAAAGATTCTGACTCTGCAATATTTTCTGGTACAAAGAAGAATCATCAGAAATAATTCTTATTCTTTGTAGGAGTCCAAGAGCTGCTGAAACAGAATTATCACCACCTGTGACCTTGTTTATTCTTTTCTAAATGGTGAAAGCCCTTGGAAATACTTCAGCCTTCTGCTTATAGAAATACTTGATTTCTGTAATTAGCTATCACAGAAATAGTAAATTCTCCCTAGAAATAGAACTAGGTTGAATTACATAAAGGCTTTGCCTAGATGAAGCTGCTATTAAAATCTGAAAGTCATATCTTTATAACAGAACTAAACCTTGCACTACTCTTTCCCTCTTGGGGGGACAGACACAAGAGGACAGAGATCCTAATTCAAAATCTATGCAATTTTTCCAGCTAAAGAGTTTCAGATAATACTAAAATTATAGAATCATAGAATCATAGAATATCCTGAGTTGGAAGGGACCCTTAAGGATCATCAAGTCCAACTCTTGACACCGCACAGGTCTACCCAAAAGTTCAGACCATGTGACTAAGTGCACAGTCCAATCTCTTCTTAAATTCAGACAGGCTCGGTGCAGTGACCACTTCCCTGGGGAGCCTGTTCCAGTGTGCAACCACCCTCTCTGTGAAGAACCCCCTCTGATGAGAGGTGGGAGAAAGACGAAAACTGGAGACATAGGTTATTTCACCAAATGTAATAATTAGTATCAATTAATTTCACTCATTCTTACAGAACACAAAAAAAAAAATGTTAATTTTGAATATAAATCCTCATTAGAATGAACTCTCCAAGGCATTGGTTTGTTCCCTGTAAGTAGCTCAAAATTTCTTCTTCAGACTGTTCAGGAACTTAATTCAGCTGTAAGTGGCACCAGTGTCCTGAGATTTGTATTATGCAGATGGGATCTAAATAGAGAATAAATGATGTGTGGTTGAAGACAGAAAGTGTCTTTATTCCAGCTTCTTTGCACCTTTAGCTGTTCAATTTTTTGGCGGGTTAGTTTTTGGTTGGAATAGTTTCCCAAACCGTTTCAACATAGGGCAGTAATAAAGAGGTAATGTGGGAAAGGACCAGGGTTTCAGTTTATTCCATTTTAAATTGTCATCTGAACTTGAGAGTCTAACTTTATCTTTCCGTATATGTGCTGGGTTCTTGCCCACTCATAAGTCTGACTTTGATCCTAGGAGAAGAAAAACTTAGCCCAAATGAGTTTCAACAGGCCCCAAACAGACACGTGACATTTTTTTCTCTTTTGCCCTCTTTAACTGCTTCCTGGCATTTAATGTTTGATCCTACGTATGTATCAACAGAGGAAATGGGTGACAGCTGAAGATTATATGCAGAGTTCAAGGAATATCTTTGACTACTGGACTGCAGGGTCTGGAGCATCTTCAATATTAGCAAAGGCTGAGACAGCTTGGACTGCTCAACCTGGAGAAGTCTCAGGGGGGTCTTATTCATTTGCATAAATGCTTTAAGGAAGGGTGCAAACAAGATGGATCCAGCCTCATTTCAGTGGTGCCCAGTGGACAAGAGGCAATGGGCACAAACTGAAACACAATGTTCTGTCAGAACAACAGGAAGCAGGTTTTATTACTGAGAGTAACTTGAGTGCTGGCACAGGTTTCCCAGAGAGGTTGCAGAGTCTCCATCCTTGGAGAGATTCAAAAGCTGTCTAGAAATGGTCCTAGGCAATCTGCCGGGGCAGGGGCAAATGACATCCGGAGCTCCCTTCCAGCCTCAAACATTCTGTGATCCTGTTGATATAGGATGTGATGATATTTTGATGTTTAATGATGAGTATTGTAGTTAAGATTCTGATTTACTTCTCCTTTGATGTTGTCTAAATATTTTCTGTGGGACAATACCTGTTCCAGAACTGAGGAGAGAAAAATATAAAAATTGTCATGAATCTTATATTTTGCCAGAAATATTTGCTAGTTGTCTGAGGTTAATACATATAAATGTTTCTAATTCTGGTGTCACAAATGTGTCTGATACACGTGTGAGTGATATTTAATTGTCATCTAAAAGAATACTTGATGCAGCTGGATTCCCTCTTCGCATATAAAAGACTACATTCCTCAAGGCAATATGAATCATGTCCCTACTATCATCTCTAAATTTCAATTGTTAATTCCACATTAAATGTTTTATTTCCTTCTCAGTGATACTTTCCTCCTCTCTAAGCATGCCAAATAGATATACCAACATTATTTGACATGGAATAAGTTTCATTTCATAAAGGAAAAGGCAACTGAACTTGGACTCCACAACTATCAAAGAGAAACAACTGGAGCCTTTGGTCACAGCATCATTTTATTTTATTTATTTTATTTTATTTTATTTTATTTTATTTTATTTTATTTTATTTTATTTTATTATTTTATTTTATTTGGTGAACAGTGGTTTGAGAATGTTTTCCTTCTTTTTTAAATTTCTTTTTAGAACATCTGAGTATCTTCAGTTATGCATGAATTCTGATTCTAATCATGAGAATCTAAGACTTTCCTCACCAGGGCAAGATGGAACCACTGTTAAGGTGATATTGACTGTAACAACAGACACATGGCAAGAAAGAATGGAGCAACTGAAACCTAAACTTGTATAAATCTTTATTCAAATGATTTATTTATTTTGGATTCATCATTGAGAATAATGTTATTTAAAGTGAAATTTCTTGCTTTATAATTTTCAAAATTTTAAATTCTTATTTTTTATCACTTAGTCCTGCATTCATATAATTTCATGATTATTTTGGCTTTTATTTCTTTTTAAAGTGTTTATTAAATTTTTCTTGCTACACTGGAATATGACTTAAACATGTTTAAAAATTCAAAAAGCTTGCAACAAATAAAGAGAATTGAAATACAGTATTTAGCTTTGCATTATTTTTAAGACAATCTCATGATTTTGAAGAATGGGTGGACAATTTTCTAATATTTAGAGTTGTCAGTATGTACACGCGATATACTGATGTTGATTCCCACATTGTTAGAACATGATTTTTCAATGCAATTTTTCCTGCTGTACACAGACAAAGATATTTCTGAGAATCAGATAATTCCTTATTAACACAAGCTAAAATTGGTTAATAAGATTTTTTTTCTCAAAGTAATGAAAATGAATATTGGTAATGTACAAGGCTTGGATTGACAAGAAGTTGTCAATACTGCACAACATAAAATTTAGTTTGGAAACATCTTATTGTATATATCATCAGCTATGGTACTTGGATTCAATACATCACTGCATACTATGTGAGCAATATGGTAAGCTCCTTTTAGTAATGTATATAGCAATGTTTTAACAAATTTATCTTCAAAACAGCTTTTTCTTGCATTTCGAAACTTATGTTAATAGTGTAATCTCCAAAACTCCATTGAAAATTAATGTTGTTTGGGTGGCTGTCACCATTCCAAACATTTGACAGTTGTGGTATTAAGGAGTAAATGTGCTTCCTCTCTGATGTATAGACTGTTATATACACTGTTCTAGAGTGTAAGCTCCATGGAGCAGGGACTTTTTCAAGCATAAACAGAGGATAGTATCTTTCAGATGTTATTGGTATTTAAGTAACTATCAACTAATATGTGATGATTTTAGAACAGTTTCATATTAAGCATAAATTAGTTATGAAAATAATTGTTTCTTAAAGATATCACCAAAGTATCTTCAGAAATATAAACCAACACACATGGTCTGCATGGTTTTTGCTTAATGGTAAAGTGAAATCCCTTGATAAATGAGATAAATAGAAGCTGATGTGAAAAACTAATACAACTTGTCCTAAACTGAGTTTCTAACAATTCAAATACCATTTCTTGTAAGTATCTCTGAATAGAAAATGCATTTCCTATTTTACATCCTATAAAAAATGGAGCTCTTCCAAATGATATTCAGATAGGGTTATAAGGAAATAAATAAAATCAGAATAGGTCTTTTTTACTGACATGGCTTGAGAATAATTTCAAAATAAACACCTGCAAATTTTTCCCAGTTGTCTCATTGACCAGACAAATTTAGTTATCAGTTTCTTGTTATCATTCAGTAAATACATTGCTACTATCATTTTTATTCAAATGTAAGTACATTAAAATTAACAGACTAATTCCATACTGATATATTTTTAGTAGTGTAAGAGATATCGAAAACAGAATGGTAACATAGAAGCTTTTCATTTGTCATGTTTTCTTTTGCTTATTGTTGTTGAATGCTGGCTTTTTCTGAGGATGTATTAATTTCATGTGATAATGCCCTATGACTCACAAAAGTTTTGTATGTATGTGTGTTATAACGTTGTGTTTGTTATTTCACAGCATTGACTTCCCTTAGCAATCATAGAAACATTTAAAACTCAGTTAAAGGTACTAATATTTCATTTATAAATCATAGCTTGGCTCGCGTGGACAAAAGCCTGATATCAGAAATGTATTCATCTTCTCCATTAGCAAGAGATGTTAATAAATTTATGCAAGAAGAGTGAATGCACAGATCTTTATTGTGCTGAAGTAAGAACAAATATAGCAACAAATTAATGTATCTTGTATATATCTTTTTTCTGTGCAGGATACAGGGTAAACAGAAATGAATTGATAATCTGCTTTAATAACAAAAAGTCACATCCTGTTCACATTATTCATGACTGGTAGCATCAGTTCATGTTCTGTCCTTAGAAATATGCAACAGATATAGCCTGTCCCATTGTACTTCCAGGGTAAGCATATGACCCATCATCACTGAGAGAGACAATAGGATTTAAATGACAGAAAGGGTGGTACATAATAATGTCAGCACCATTTCTGAACAGAGAACATAGAGTTGTGAGGTGGGCAGCACTCCCATAGAAGTCATTTGCAGAAATGTTCATTGACTCTAAAAGAAACAGAGGTAAGCTTTTCTAAACTGTTTAGGATCATTTCAGACATAATGACAACCTTGCAAATAGGTTACTTTTTTTCTTCTAAACAAAATTAGCATGTTACCATGGTACCCAAGAGGAAGCCTGTGGTTCTACTTCAGGCAAATTCCCATTGTTGTAGAGATGAACAAGGACCATAGCAACTAGCCCTGTTGTTCAAAGAATTAATCATCTGCCTATGTAAATCTATTTAACATCGTTGTTTCAGTGACACGTTGGTTTTTTTCTGATAAAAATACACATTATACACTTACAAACAGAATATATTTAACATGAAAATTTCATTAAAATTCCCCCTTCTGAAAAAAAAAATCTCAGATCTCATTCAGATAGCTTTTCACAGGTAGATTTTAAAAATAACATAGTTTTAGCAACAAAATAACATAGTTTTAGCAACAAAATCATCTTATATTAAAAGTAGTACTTTTATAGATGATAAAAAGGAACTAGATACATACAGTCTGAATAGGTGAAATACTTATTTATTATTTTACTGCTGTATATTCATTCATACATATCTTGATACCATTTTTTGCAATGAAATAAATCTTAATAATGAATTTAGGAATCACTACTTTTTGAACTCTATTAACATTCATAAAATGTAACTTTTGGAATATAGATTACACTATGCACTTGTTGAATTGTAATACTCCGACAGCCCTTAAGAGCCACCTCTATTTGTATGCCACTTCTTTCCTCCTATCCAGGAAGAAAACATAAACAATTGTATAACACAGCTTTCAGAGCATCTGTATGAAATCCTTATGCTTTCCTTTCCAGGTCCTGAAGGGGTTTCCAGAATGCTTACAAGCTGACATTTGTCTGCACCTCAACCAAAATTTGCTCCAGAATTGCAAAGCTTTCCGAGGGGCCAGTAAAGGCTGTCTTCGAGCTTTGGCTATGAAATTTAAGACAACACATGCACCTCCTGGAGACACGCTAGTGCACTGTGGAGATGTTCTCACTGCTCTTTATTTTGTGTCAAGAGGCTCCATTGAAATCCTTAAGAGTGACATTGTTGTAGCCATTCTTGGTGAGTAGATTACTGCAATGCATGTTAAAAGTCAGGGGACTGAAAAGAAACATTTGTTGTTCCTGGTTTAGGAAATGTCACTGTTATTTAAAATTAAGCAGAGAAATAATTTAAGGAGCAAAGTCTACATCACTCCAATAATCCCTGTGCACCAAAGAGCTCCAGTCATTTGAAAATCTAGAATATAAGAGCAGGAGTGAGTCACATTTATCCCTAGGTAAATGGTGAGATGCAAGTTGAGACAAGTTGATGTCAAGTAACTCCAGTTCTGATTATGCTGCATCAGTCAAAGTTTTGATATCCTTTTCCTGAACAGTGTATGGGAGTACTGAGGTCCATAGACTCACTATATGTAGAAACACATGTACATGTATCTAATTTAAGCAGTGTCTTCTAGAAGTTTTCAGAAATGTCTGCTTCTATCCCCTGAGCATATAGAAAAGGAAGAGAGTACCAGATTAATCTGATCGAGACTGATACCTAATTGTAATAACACTAGAAATTTCCCTTGTATTTCTTATCAGCATGTTCTTGTTTGTATTGAATGGGGCATTATTTGTTCTCTTTACCAATGAAGTTTGTCTCAGAACAATGTTCAGTCCAGCTTACCTACAGTTGATCATGACTCTTATGTGGAACCAATAAGATATATTAGGTATAGTATTTTAAAAAGAAAAATAACTAAAACTCTACCTAAATAAAACTACTGATTTGTTTCTTCAATTTAGAATCAGGTAATAAGAATGCAAGGAACATCTGAATAGATATATAAGGTGGTGGAGTCACCGTCTCTGGGAATGTTTACGGAAAGGTTGGACATGATGCTCGGGTACATCATCTAGTGGTAGGGGGATGGTTGGACCAGATGATCTTAAAGGTCTTTTCCAACCTTAATGATTCTGTGATTTTGCTACAATGAAGTAGATGAAGCAAAATGTGGACTGGTAGCAGTATGTTGCTATTAATTCACTTGTGACTGCTTTTCTGCTAGTGCTTTTGCAGAGTGGATACCTGAACAGAAATACAAAGGCCTGCCTACAGCAATCCTTCCCTGTGTTTAGATAGAGTTATCAAGAGAATTTGTCATTTCATGCTATTGCATTTCATCAGCTGGGCCAGCTTTAAGCACAAGCAAATTAGGGACCATGCAAGTATAACACTGTGAGATTTTTACTCACTTGTCTTCCCCAGATTCTGAACAGCGTGATTCACTGAGGACTTCCTCTCTTACATCAAATACATGTACATTTCTATAGCTCTCACAATGAAGAAAAACTGACAAGTTTACAAACTCATGAATTTATTAGTGGACCAAAGATGCAGACTGCATTTTGTGTGTTATACACATCAGATCCTCGTGCTCCCCTGACCCTGCAGCAGAACACCAGCAGTGCAATGCCACTGCATCTCTTCCACTCCAAGGTTCCACACACCAGGGTCTGCAGGCCAGTGGTCTGCTCCCCCAGGTAATGGGAGTCCAGAGTGGAAGAGACAGTCATGCACAACTGCAGCCAAAAGGAGCTGCACTATAGTCCTACATCAGTTACATGGCCCATGTGGCAAAAGCCTGCCTGATAGCTGGCTCTAGTCAATGAGATTGTGGTATTCTGAATAATCTGTTTTTATAAAAAAATAAGTGTCCTGCAACACAATCTCACCAAAACCTAACAAAGGTTCTCAATACTTAGCCAAACATTTTTAGTTATTTCCTCATCTAAGGACATAAAAACCTCTTTATTCTCCAGGGTTGAAAAACTTCAGTCCATAGCACAGTTGACATTTCCACCCTGAATAAGTACTCCAACTTCATCACAGAAGTCAGAGGTTCTGAAAAACATTGGGTTTATCCATCAGTTTTCCTCAACTCCTCAGCATTATCTGATGCTGCTAACGTCTTACCAGTACTGACCTGACAGCAGTAACTCTGTGCCAAGACTCCGTGTCCTTAGGAAAAATGATTTCTATTGGCCTCATAGAATCTACCACCTCTTTCAGCTTTGCAGACAAGATATTAAAATACTGTGATTGTGTCAATGTAGTCATATTACAGAGAAGGTATTATATGTCTTGGATAGGGACCTCTCCATTCATAAATATTAAGACCAGAAGGACTATTAGGTTATGTTGGCTAACTTCTGCTACATCATAAACTCCTTTTACATTTCATATCTTTAACTATCTTTTGTGTCTAATGAGCTGTTTGATGAAAGCATGATGTTGAGAAAAGAAATGAATTTTGATCTGAAGAAATAATAAGATGAAAAAGCAATCATTTTTCTTTGCAGTTTATTTCCATAGTGAATCATTTTATTGTTAAAAATACATGCTTTATTTCCAATAGAAAATTTTCTTGCTTCAATTTCTTTCCATTGGTTCTTGCTTTGCATTCCTCATTATATTCTAGACTCATTTACTACTGAGTAATTTTTCCTCTCCATAAGGATATATGCAATATAATCAAGTTACCTCTTTAATCTTCCTGTTGAGAAACTAAATAGACCATGCTCTTTAAGAGCAACTCTACCCTTTAATTATTTTTTGAATCTCTTAGCTACTTGCTCACCTTGCTCACCCAGTTCTCAGTGCCCTTAAAAATAAATAAATAAATAAATAAATAAATAAATAAAAATAAGAGAGAGAGAGAAACAATAGCTACTTGCAGTAATCCAATACCCAGTATAAAAAAACACAGATGTTTATCAGAGAAGCAAAATCACCTGCACCCTTTCTCAGCAGCCTACTATTGCTCAGTTGCTAAATTGCTATGACCAGTATTCTTTTCCATAAGTGCTTTCCTAGATACACAACCTCACCTCCATTTTGCAGGTATGCCCTGCAAACCTTAATTTAAAGCATATTTTGAACTAGTCTGTGATTGCTTTGCATTTATGACAATTAGCTGAAGATTTGGGGAAAACAAGCAACTAAACAGAGATGACAATTTCAGCAAACAGGTAGTGCAAACGTGTCAACATTGATGGAAGAATTGTAATAGTACCAAAACAGAAGCAGCTATGTTTAAAGACCTTCTTGAAAACAGCTTCTGCATGTTGGAAGCTTTGCATTCCCTCTAAAAATATATATAAAAGAACTAGTAATTTTCTACTAAAATATATTTCTAATAAAGTCTGTTTCTTCATGTACATTTAACAAAATGAGATTCTAGGCCAGACAGGTCCTGGACTCTACTGAAAGTCAGAAATTATAAACTTTGTCATCATATGATTTAAATACATTAAGTTTTTCTTAGGAAGAACAAAGGAAGCTTCTTTAATCATTCTATTTTGACAGAACTGAAGAAAAACTGTGATGAAACTAGATTTTCCTTTCACTTAGTCCATTTATATGCCTGCATAATTTCATTGAGTTTACTTTTACTATTGAATACTTTTGATTTAAACCAACATACATGCAATGGTACTGAGATTGTATCACTTCATGTAAAATTAAGTATTCTACACTGTTATCAAAAAGAAATACATCATCCAATTTAATGGGTTATTCATGTTTAAAATAATCATCTATATCTAATTTTCTTTCTGCAGGAAAAAATGATATTTTTGGAGAGATGGTACATCTTTATGCAAAACCAGGAAAGTCAAATGCAGATGTGAGAGCTTTAACATACTGTGACTTGCATAAGATACAGCGAGAAGATCTACTAGAAGTTTTGGATATGTACCCTGAATTCTCTGATCTCTTCCTCACCAACCTAGAACTGACTTTTAATTTGAGAGATGAAACTGCAAAGGTACATAAAATAAGTTTTTTGTTTGTTTGTTTTGTTTTGTTTTGTTTTTCTTAGTATTGGGCAGAATCTATGCCACAGTAACAAAACTTGAAAATAGCAATTGAAAAACTGAGTTTAGCAAAACCAAAAGCGAAAAGCCTGAGGCCAAATCCTATTTTTAAAAAAACACACTCACCTGATTGCTCCTACTGAAGTCAGTAATACTCAGAAGAAGTCGATGAAATGATCCAGATGATGTTAATCTAACAGGATTTGATTCTATATTTAAATAGTATTAAAATTTTAGCCAGGGGGATTTTGGATTTTTTGTTAAAGCCATGGAAAATATGTTTTTCCAGTGAACATGACTATAGCCTGGGTCACCACAAGGGGGACTTTTGACACTAAATATAATTGTATCACCATGAAATAAATATAAATCAGATTATCCAGATTCATCCTGTGCCTAATAATACAAAAAAAATTAACTGCCTTTCAAACATGAATTGTTAATTCTCTTAACTTAAGTGCACCCTACTTCCTGGGAGACTAAAGGTGTACAAGGGACTTTTTAAAATTTCATTCACTCCAGATTTACAGGGGTTTCTTGGTCTCTTTTTCCTACAGTGACTCTCCTAAGTGTTCCCTCATATCATGATGAGGGGGTTAGGCTGAATTGGGAAAATAGGGGGACGTTTGAGCAGAAAAGAGGAGAGGCTTCTGGGGCTCTAGAAAGTTTTCCCCAGAAAGCTGTAGGGTACACTAGCACTGACCACCAAGTATGGACTAAACTGCCCACAGAATGGCCAGCTTAAATTTCATTATTTATGAGACACTGCCATTTAGTGTTTTGTTTGTTTGTTTGTTTGTTTTTACCATACTTTAAAGGAGAAACACGAATTCAGTGAGAAGCAGATAGCAGAATTTGGCCTCAAAGGCTGTCTGAAAATCACAGAGACAAAGAACTCCAAGGTTTCAGTTAGAAATGACAGGAACTTCTTTGCTAATCACATGTTGATCTTTAGTTTAAAAATTTTAAATAAAAATAACTTCCAAAAAGAAATGTCATTTCTTTTCTTTTTATGCTGAGCCTTTTTTTTTTTCCATAAAAGATTGTTCTGAAAATCTGGAAAAAATACCAATAATATTCTTTATTTTGAAATGTATCATTTTGTGTTTATTGAAAAGGTCATCATTATTAATTACATGTGAAATACAATACAATGAAGTTACAGTCTAGTGATAAATTTAAGTTAACTGAAGGTCCACATATTTGAAAGGTTTCTTGAAGATAAATTCACATTAATGACTTTGGTCTTCTTAGCAATTATTTCCTGCAATTACTTTGCCATCAATGTTTTATCATTTTTTCTTTAGATCTGAGCAAATTGAAACAAATCACATTGCGTTGTGATGTAGAAGAGACAAAGAAAGTTCTTGCTGGTCACATCTCTTAGAAATTTTTCAGATATTATTTCTTACTGCTGTACTAGCCACTAAGAAAAAAATCACTAGATTTCACAGAGACAGGAAGGACACGCTCATCCATGCCTCTGAGCCTGCAGAGTAACAGTTTTCTCTAGCAATTCCACTTGCATTCCACTGTCACAATCCAGAAAATCATCCCCAAAAGAAGTAATGAACACATTCTGATCTTCAAAACATCACTCATATCCAGATTTGTTATCTGAATAATAGGTGCTTCTGCCTAAGCTTCTGTTTCTGTCCTCTTATTTATGTAAAGTGCCTTTTTCCTTCTGCAGTTATTCTACCAGTGAGACACCACTAAGACACCTTACCAACTAGGTTTACAATGAAGGGAATAGAGAAAGATGCAAACACTTACCAAACCTTTCCCTCTGCCTTTCTCCCACATGCAAATCTGTTTTCCTGAGTGGTACACTCAAGTACGGTACAAACATCAGTAATACAGGGAAGGGAAGTAGATTAAGTGAATTCCTTAGGTGCATACACAAAGAGTGTAACTGGTGTTTTATTAGCTTACTTGTAAATTCTGCAGTTATAATATAAGTAGAAAGAAGAATTAAATACATCTTGTATTTATAAAGGCAACAAAAAAACACATCCATCTTCTAATAAGATGTATAGAGAAAGATACCATTGTGTTCAGCTATGAAACAATGAAATATGTCTCTTAATGAACTGAATTTGATAAAAAGGAAGGGAGGGTCAAAATAATAATAATAATGAGGAATAAAGTGCCTGGTGCTTGTCAACCTTATATTTCCTGTTGTAAAATGTAACCTTTATAATTATTACCATATAATTAAAAATAAAACTAATTACAATCAGTTAGCACATTACAACTTTATCAGAGAATGTATATAGTATTGCAAGGAGGTGTTTTTGTTTTTGTCTTTTTTATTTAGTTTCTCTAAACTTACTTAAAACACAGGAAGCTGATAAAATGTGTCTCTACATTTGAATTTATCAAGATAATTTTGTTTCACCATCATGTGGCAACACTGCCAGTTATGCACTATCTGCAAAAACTTTTTAGCATTAGCATGGACCAATACCATTAGATAGGGATGGAGAGGTTGATGTAAACTGACTTGTGTAATATTGCCTTTCTTAAAGCATGAACAGTCAATCAGCTATTGAAAACCTGCTCTTTTTATGTGGAATTAATCTGTCATTATGTTTCATATTTCATTAATCAAGTCTGACCTTGTAATAAGATCACAAACTACTAATGATACGGATGGAGAGAACTGCAAACTACGAAGACGGAAATTGTCCTTTCAAAGTGAAATAGAGAAAGGTAATTAACTTCATGTCTTACATTAGACAGTACTGCTTCATTATTCATTGGTATTTCACTTGGTAATGCTGGGTACAATAGGGTCCCATGTTGGCTGTTACTGTAGCAGGTCTTGAGAATCCAGCTGAGCAGCAGAAACATTCTGTGCATTGTCCCCTACATGATTATATATGACTAGATGATATCAGTTTCACCTTCCTATGACTTCACACCCATCAGTGCAGAGCTAGTCAAACACAAAGCTACCTCACTGTCCTTGTGATAAACATATATGTGTGTGTATATATACACATATATATGTATATCACCTCTTAAGAAATATCCATTTTCTGAGACACTATGCTTTAAAATGTTTGGAAAAACTAGCCTACTGGATTATTTATTAGCAGTGTTGACTTTATATCCTCAGCAAAGGGAATAGCTTACCTTCAGCTTTGCTGAACTTGATGCTAGGTAGTGTTTCTCCCTGGAATTAAAATACTTGTTTTCAGGACACAGTAGATTCCCATAGTCAGATTTTGATTAATTTGGCAATGTGTAAATGGTTGTCCTGGAAACAGTTCAGGTTTTCTGTGCTTACGTTCACCTTAGAGACTTTTTGGGAGTAAAAACAGTATTCAGTACTCCTAAATACCAGGAACTCTAGACAGTTGCTATGGTC
The DNA here is from genome assembly GCF_047663525.1 of Anas platyrhynchos. Taxonomy (NCBI): domain Eukaryota; kingdom Metazoa; phylum Chordata; class Aves; order Anseriformes; family Anatidae; genus Anas; species Anas platyrhynchos. The sequence continues at coordinate 18,159,934 of NC_092593.1, read as the reverse complement.
AGACAGTAATTGTCATGAAGAAAGCTAAATTGATACTCACAAGATTTTCATTTTTATGAAGGGAAAGCATAATTTCTTGAATAATTTTATAGTTTCAGGGTCCAATGATTTGTCTGACAAATTATTGTTTCTGGTATGCCTGTCTTTCATACTCCACAGTTAAACCCCATACATAAAACCAATTTTATCATTGCAGAGTAGTTGATAATAAATGGGAATACTTTAGAGGTACATAGCAGGTATAATGCTTTATGAAGGAAGACTTTAATCCAGAGCATGGCTACTCAGAACAATGACATTGCCATTCAATCAAAGAAGCTTCTTTAGGGCAGGAAGCCAAGACTGACAAGAAATCTGTCAGGAAAATGTCCCCATGAAATATTCAATCTGCTCCTCACAAAGAATCTGTTGACAGAGGTGCTTTGCCTGAACAACCTTCACATTTCTTATGAGAAAACATATGCTAACACCCAGATAAGATGGAAGTGATCTTCCATGCTGTGCCTGCTGCAGAATTACAAATAGGTTCCTCAGGTGTTAATGTGGTGCCAAGGCCCCAGGCTTTTATGGTTCTTGCACACTAGATTATGCTAAACAGCCTCTTGGAGACATTTATTTACATTACTTTTGAAAGAATATAATTTCACACAGTTTTGTCTTTGAAAATAAAATAAAATTGCACCATTGGGGAAAAAAAAAAAAAAAAAAAAAAAAAGGACAAAACTGGCAATAAGTGCTTTAGTCCTGGTAGTCATTGCATAGTACCTGGTAATTTTTGAGTTAGACAGAAGTGTGGTACATTGGCAGTCCACCTGAGAAGATGGTAGCATAAGAGTCTTTTGCCAAGGTGTGAGTATGCTTTTGGCCCACTGTTTTACTGGCCCTCTCTGGTCCCTGTTCAGATTCTCTGAAAGTTGCCAGAACTGAAGGAGGCATCAGACCTTCTATGTCACTTTTCTGTGTCCCATCCTACACTCTGTATGAGGTTGTGGAGTACTAGAGGTTACTACTGGATTGCAAAGTTCTATTTATTTCAACATTTACTACCAATAGAAGGGAACTGCATCATATTTTGATCCAACATAGTTAGACTATAACTGATAAATATTTGGGCATAATGCTGCAGATTGCCTTAGAAAACTGGAGTAGAAAAGACTGAGCTCCTGAACAGGCAAATGCATTTCTGGTCACAGTATTCTGTGACCAGAATATGATGACTTATAACAATCATATTTTGCTTTTAGAACTGTAATTGAATAGACTACAAATTAAATGGACATCCAGCATTCTCACTTTCAGATTTTGATATTTTGCATCTCACCAAATTCTTATTTATTTGTAATTATTATGGGGGAGAATGTTGCTCATGAAAATTGACTTCTTGATGACATTTTTAATTTCAGTTGTTGACCCCCTAACATATCACACAGTTGGGGAATGTATTGTTTTCATCTTTAGTATGATCATCAGTGATTTTCTCCCTTTTGGAGTGCTAAAAATGGGATTGTGTTATCTCAGCCTTTAGTTCATGCTAGCCTGATTTGGACCTTGTTGCCATGACAACTCTTCCTGCAGGAGTTTTATCAGGGGTTAAAGAAAATCAACACAGCTCATGCATCTGCAGTTAGTACCACTACTTTTCCAATTCCAAGTAAGACCTCAGTCCACCTGTACATATTTCCATCGTTTCTTACTTGTGTCAACAAAAATTGATATTAGCTCTATCATTAAGCTCTATTATAGTATGCTTTTAAAGGATTTGTATGGTATAAGGCCACTTGAGGAGGCAGCTTTTTCTCTGGTTTCCAGAAACAACTGCAATACCACAAGAGGTCCCTTGCAAAAATTAACACATACACTACATAGCAGCTTATTCTTGCTCTCACCTAAAATAAATTCATTTCAGGACTTTTAGGATAATGGATGATATTCCTTGCACAGGTGCAGGTGCAGCCTCAGCCAGTTGCCATAGATGCTTGACAGTCAGCCAAGAAATTCTCTCCATGATTGCTTGAAATAAGCAGTATTCCTGCCTGGCAGCTCCCACCAAAGCTTTCAGATTGGTTGGCAAGTTAGTCTCCTGCTGAAAACTGAGGGGCAATGAACTGCTCTATCTACATTCAGATGCTTTGTTTAGCAGTGCAGAATACAGCCCTGTCTTGCCCATTACTCATTTTCTTCTAGTAGTTAAGTGGGAGATGGCTATTTTTGAGAACATTACATAGAGGCAAGAAGTTTCTTTAGCTCCCTTAGTTCTGACTGCAGATCTGATATTCCACGCTGAACAGGGCATCACTAGAGTTGGTTTCATCAATATGGAATCCAAACATACAGCTGAAAAAATGCAAAAGTAACAGTCAGAGTGCCACCCTAGCAAAGTAAGCTCACTGAGAGCTTGAAAACTTGAGGCTTTGAAAAGACTTTTCTGGAGTTCAAGCACTGATACTGATTAGTGCCTTGTTTAACTTTTTGTTAATGCTTGTTCTAAAAGCTTCACCTTCTTGGGACTGTCTCCTGTTATTCTCATTAAAAACTATTCTTTATATTTAACTTTAATTTATAAAGCCCATAGCTGAAAACTATCAAAACCCTGGACCTATTCTGAGCACTCACACATAATTCTTGTGAAGCCCTAGAAACAATCAGATAGGAAATCCTTTCCCAGGAGAAAACTGATTTGAGGCTGAAACTACACTAGTGATAAACTCAAATCACATCTGCCCTTTGTTCTGTTGACAGAGCATATAAAATACTTTAACGGTAATATAAAACTGGCTAAATAAACCAGCATGGACATACTACCTAGGAATGTAATGTTGACCTGATTGAAATAAACCCTAACTCTGGATTTTTAGCTGTAATCCAAAGACAAGAACATCATCTCAGAGACTCTAGCTGAGACAATGATATGGTCTCCAGTTGAGTTATATTGTTATATTAGGAACCAGAGATTCAGGTAGCTAACAATACTTAATCTTGAATTTTCTTGCCAGCTGGCTCAGGGAACTTGTAACAAGGAATTTTTATTTCCATGGATGTGATTTTAAAAGTTCACAAAAGAACGTTCTTATGAAATCTTATGCACTTGCCCATGTTGACACAATCTGTAGCAATTGGATATAAAATGCATTCTGCAATGTTTCACTTTATTCATTTTCAAATGTTTCATTTTATTTTCATTGTTAACTCCCATTTTCATCCCCTCCCCCCAGTTTAGACATTTAAATGTTTACTTTACGAATAGATGACTCAGCCAAGCACTATGCTCTGTGTCCCCAGCAAGAAAGTAGGGTAAGAATCTGGACAAAAATGGAAGCTCTTACTTAACTGTGTTAAACTATTAGCATTTTGCTAATGAAGTCCACTTGGGCTTAATTAGAAAAGAATTTCTAATATTCAGCCAGAGTGTCAGGTGGTTAAATGAGCAGGGAGCAACTAATATCTAGGCAAGCAGCATATGGCTTGGAACAAGATTTCATGTCCCTAAAATCTTACCTTCAGCACAAACCCCCTAACAAAAAGTGTATGGTCATCAGAGAGCTCATCACTGCAGTTTTCCATCTGCTCCTGTTATTGTTATTGTTATTGCTGTTACCACCGTGCCTAGGAGCCACCTCAGGGAGCTTCTACAAGAGTCTTGTTTCCATGAGTTGCTCCCAGAGAGGCTGTTTCCAGAGGCCAAATCTGATCAAAATGTCGTATGCGGTCATACATACCAGTAGCCATCCTTTGAAAAAAAAAAAAAAATAGTAATAGTCCTATACTGAAAGCTGTGTACCTTGTAGAAGAGAAGAGGATTCTAAATTTCACAGAACTTCTTTGGCCTTCGCCCTGAATTCCTTTTCAGACGTGTTTGTACACCTTTGTTTCTGATTTTTAAAGTTGATCATTATTTCCTGAAGTATAAATCAAAAATTGTCCTTATGTTATTTAAATACCATTAAAGTTGATACAAAAACACAGGAAGGAAATTCAGACACAGGGCTGTCACTCCATTCCTAATTTATCTTGTAATAGAAATGGCACAAAATAATAAATTAACTTTAAAATTCTTGGCTTTTTAAATGTGTTTCTTATTCAGTTATTCAAAACTACCTTCCTTCTTATCTTAGCCCATTAAAAAAAATAAGGAACATAGATACTTATGGAATGGTTATCCAATCTTTAGTTCAGGATAGTGGGAGGTTTCAGTATTTTGTTTTGTTTCCTGTTTCTCATATCATCCAAACCTTCATAGCTTGGAGAGGAAACACACCAATATATACATTAATTTACCGAACTCTCACAAGCAGCACCGAGACAGTCCGGGAACTCAAATAGCTCCGGTATACTTCAGTTCCTTTACTGTGACTATACAATCTACTGGAACCTTTCAGTAAAATTGCCAGGATTTGCTATAATGATAGAATGTCACTAGTTTGTATCTTTAGGTTCACCATTGAATACTTAGAAGTTCTTAAATTATGAATGAAACTGGAATTAATAGATACCATTTTTTTTCTTTAGTGTTGGTCAAAAACCACACAGAGATTTCACAATACATTCTGTAAATAGGGGGTTCCTAAAGATAGATATTTGAGAGGAACCATAATGAGGAAGAAGGAGGAAAAACAAGTGTGTGCTAAAGATGTAAGACTGTAAAGAATGTAAAGAATGTAAGAATGTAAAGAATGTAAACTCTTCTAGAGTTTAGATGGGAAAAGAAAGTGTATGGACACTGGAAGTGAGGTTAGGCAACGTGGGAGGACTACAGAGTTGCTGTTCACTATTGTATAGAGATAACTCATGCAAACAAAGCTCAATTAGAGTTGAAGCTGGCTGTTACTGTGGAGGACTATAAAAAGTGTGTGGCTTTTTTGTTAAATATGTTAACAGCAAAAGGAGGACTAGAAATAACACTGGATGAGGATGGTCACCTCACAATTAGGGACAAAGCAGAGATGTTTAGTGCCTTCTTTCCCTCTGTATTTAACACCGATGAAGAACCTTGGGATCCCTAGAGCCTTGATTTGGACTGTGACTGTAGGAATTATAAACTCCTAGCCAACCCTGAACTTGTGCAGGATTTGCTGCTTCAGCTGGTTTTCAGCCCAGAGAAGAGACTGAAATAAGTCTCTTAAGGGGAGGCCTCGTGGTGGCCTGCAGCTCCCTCACGAGGGGAGCGGAGGGGCAGGCGCTGAGCTCTGCTCTCTGGGAACAGCGACAGGACCCAAGGGAACGGCATGGAGCTGGGACAGGGGAGGGTCAGGCTGGGGGTTAGGGAAAGGTTCTGCACCCAGAGGTGGTCGGGCACTGGGACAGGCTCCCCAAGGCAGTGACCTGCTGGAGTTCAGGGAGCATTTGGACAACTCTCAGACATATAGTTTGATTTTCGGGTCTTGTGTGGAATCAGGAGTTGGACTCAGTGATCCCTGTGGGTCCCTTCCATTTCAGAACATTGTGTGATTCTATGATTGCTTTACCTCAGGTTTCGGGAACCATTGTAAGTCTCTGGAATTGTTTTAGATTTCAGGGTCTGGCAGGTCTACAGACATCCACTGTACCTAGGTGAAGAACAAGGACTTATAGATACACAAATCCATGTTCCTGGTGGAACTTCAGATAAATTCTTTCTGCCAGCTGAAGAAATACCTTAAGGAATGTGCGTGCGCCTTTAAAAACTCCTGTCCCTGCCACATTCTGAAAATGGCCAAGCTTTGATATAACTGTATCTGTTTTGAAGGTTTACTTTTGAACTAAAAAATCTCTGATGGGCAGAATCTATTTTCACTTATTCTTTGCTTCACCTAAGGTTTTTGGAAAATTATGGTGCAGAAGGGTGTAACTGTATATGATGGTCACAGAAGGAAAATGGTGGTAAAGTAGCCAGTCCTCATTTGATCATAAAAATATGGAACTGTTGCTAATTTAAATTATTAATGGATATGTGATGTCTTCACGGTTCATTACATTGCTCTTTTTTATTTCTGAAATTTAGAATCTTGTGGTCTTCAAATGTGAAGCAATATCTTTGCCACTAAATAGGCAGCATGGTTTATTACTTCCTTTAGTTATAACTAAAAAGCTGCAAATGTAACTTTCCACTTATAAAAGTGAATTCAAATGCAAGTAAGCATCATATTAGAATACTATGCAATTATTTACATTAGCAAAAGCAGGTAAAGTGTCCATGAAAGGCAGCCTTTATATTAATTCTCTCACAGTACTAAGCATTATTATGTTGTTATATGTAATATATAAATAAGTTTCCAGAGATTTTCTATACAAAGTACACTACAGATTTTAAGTTTGTTTTCAAAGCTTTAGGGACAGATAATTTTCCTGACCATACCCAACTTCTATTTTTTCAGCTGAGACTATTTGGGCATTATTTAGATCTGAATTTTTAGGCTTTTCAATACATGTTTTGTACAGCGCTCAAACTACTTTTCTTCTCTCATGCACATCAAATCTGTGGTTTTAGCATTCAGCATTCATGCATATAAACCCATCCAAAAAGTAATTTTCTAATGCAAATAATTATACATTCAGGTAACTTGAACAGTGCTATAATCAATGATGAGCACAGATGAGTAAAGATTTCTAGAGATACTACTTTTAAGCATTCTGACCACTTCAAGTTTTAGTTAGGAAGACTTTATGATTAAAACTCCCTTAAAAGTTTTTGCTTTTTGTCCTTAGGGATGTTTGGCACATTGGCAATGGGCAGATGTTGGAGCAAGCTATGCTTTCTGCAAATACTCAAAAATGTTTATGGGGGCATCAGTTCTCAGTTTCTCTGATCACCAGACATGACCTGAGATGTTCATGACAGCAATAGAAGACTCTGTCCTGACAACGGACAAATTTCTCATCAGCTGAAAAATGGTAGAGTGGTTTATTCAAGTTGTTCATCTGGAATTGACTTTCATATAACCTTTCCTAGGACATGGTCCTTGTCAGGACACGAGTTGGTGGCTGGTTTTGACATAGACATGGGTGTCACGATATGCAGTGTCAGGACTCTGACTCTGAATGTAGGTCCAGTCAGTTCTGAGAAGGCAAGAGCTCAAGCAGTCAAGATTGTACAAAGATTTAAGATTTAAACAAACCTTAGGTTTGTTTAAGGGGATTCACGGTAAGTTATAGTACTTTTTGAAGGTTGAAAGGGATTAAATCTATAGACAAGGCCAAAACTGGTTTTCAGATAAAGCTTCTACTAGCAAATCTGGAGTAGTTCTCATTTGAAATGTTGCATGCAAAACGAAGCCTAGAATTTTATCTATGCTTGTCATGCATTTGTAAAGCTTGTGGGCATCACATCCTTCTCCCACTGGAAAAAAAAAAATCCACTAACATTCTTTTACTGTTTCCCAAAATAATGTTTCCAATTCAATACATTTTTTTCTCTGAAGATTTTAAATTCACTAAAATTAAACAATAAAGATTTAATGGAACTCAAGGATTAAATAACATTTTGAAGTATCTCATTGGAAGGCCCTGTATGAATGTAATATATAACTAAAAATGCTATTCGCAGATTGTGTTAAGAACCAATCTGAAATACCCAAGTCAAAGAAAGGATGGCAACGTGAGCAATAGTGCCAGGCATCTTGTCTGTGGATTTCATTGTTATAATACTGAATCTTAAAAGAATACAAATTAATCTTAATTTTTTATTTTGTTAGATATGTGAAAAAGATTTCAAAAATGTATACCTTTAGCACAGCAAAAGGAATGACCGGACCCTGAGTCATTTTTTGTTTTCATGTACACAAGCAGTTTCCTCCTTTTTATATTCTTCTAATACCTAGTCTATTAGAAGGTACACGGTCATATTTAGCAATGTACTTCATTCCAGTCATATTCAAATAAGTATGAAGTAAACAGCAAGAAAAATGAATTAAAAGCATTTTAATTAGCAGTTTAGTAATCATAAGATCCCTGTTTGGCACTCTGTAGAGCACTGCAGCCTGAATGCAGCTTGAGCAGACTTTTCTGTAATTGCTCTGCATTATGTATTGGTACTGCTCCACAGTATCATTAATTTTTGTTATTACATAAATATTACTTACCAACTATATTGTTATTACTCAGCAATTCATAAATTGCAAAAAGATAATAATTCCAGGAATTAGGATTACCATTTTCCTTGTCTGATTCTAGGCTGTTCCCCATCTACATCAAGCAATCATCTGCATTTCCTGACAGTATGACAGGCATGATTTGAACATCAGTGTTCAAATTGTATGCCAACAGCTTTTGATTTTTGGACATCTTTGAGATTTTGTACCCTTTCAACCTGTTTGTGGTGTTGTACTTAATACACTATCTGAAATGCTTGGTCACTGACTTTTCACTCCAAATATTTCCTGCTTTTGGTGCACGAGTGGGCACACAAAGAATTTTTCTGCTCTCTGACAAGATAACTGACATTTTTTAATTAAAGAACAGACAACGAGCAGTCTTGCTCACTAGCAAATATTTTGTTCATACATAGGAAAAACAGATTGTCCAACACAGGAACATTTGTGAATATCACAAAGAAAGAGCTAGTAACAGTTGAAGCAAAATACTTGCTGGGAATCTGAAGATCTGAATTCTTTTGTACAATCAACCATCTCTCCTTCAAAGTCACAGCATGCATTTCTTCTTACCAAGGGACTTACTTGGTGTAACATAAAAAGATATGGTAGGATTTTTCAAAAGGATAGGACAATGTCATGTCTGCTGAACAGATTTATAGTTATACAGATAATTTTAATGATAAGGATTGTGTGTCTTATGGTTTGGGATATAAATTGCTTTCTGCAGGGGTGAGGAAGTCATTCACCTCATTTCCTGTGCAAAATTGAATTTGTCAAGGCATATTATGGGGCTTTTTATTGGACGGCTGAAAAAAGGAGTTAAAATTTGCCTTCTTCTGAAACATTAGGCTACATAGCCAGCCTAATTAAGTATGACAAATTCCAGTTAATTAAATTACAGTAATATTAAACAATGCTGCTCCGCATGTAATAGATTACTGACACTTTCACCAATATCACTTGTAGCAGAGTAATATGTTAAGAGAAAGTCATCTAAGTTCATGGAGACTGCAACTGTTTGAATAACATGAAACTTCAATACTACAGGCTGACCATAGCACATATATGAAACTTCTTTGATCGCTGGTAACCATCGAACTAAGCAAGGTTTTATGCCAATATTTCTATAAGTCTATGTCATAGCTGCATTTCATTGCCCTCATGACAACCCTGTTTCTTCCTCTCCTTTGCTAGTACAAGCGCAAAAAGCAGAACACAGACCTTCTAAAAATTACTGTGAAGGATTTGGAATTTCCAGGCAGCAAATGTCAGATGACATTGCCTGTAAATTTGGCAGGCACCCAAACCACATAACAGGCTAACGTGAGTCCCATAAAGAGTGCAAATGATGTTTGTGCATGTTTGGTAAAGCAGAAAGTTACAAAAGAATCAGCTTCAGCAGAATGTTTTTCCTAGTGATCAGAATTAGAGAGTGAAAATTGTCTTACTAGAAAAGGAAAGAGGAAGCACTAGTATGAGGGAGTTTTTTTCATTATCACATTTATTTTATTTTTTTTTTGGACACAAAAAAATAAGAATCCTTTTGAAACTTCATGTCTGTGTGACAGAAAATGAACTTATCCATACATGCATATAAACAGATACAAAACTCTTCTCTTCTGGAAAATTCATTCCAAACCAATGACTGGATTTCATTAGAAAATGAAGGAAAAAATAGAGAAATTCACACTCGGAATAAAGCACTGCCTAGACATTATTTGTAATATCTTTCCACTGAGCACTGCTAATTGGTTGATCTGAGGTGCTGAGCTTGCACCTTCATCAGGTCCTGAAGAGTCAAATGAAAAAAAGCAGTTTCTATTTTAATTCCTGTTCTAGTTGCAGAGTATAATGGGATTATTCTACAGACAGAAGAATCTCTAGCACCAAATAAGAGTCTTTAAAAAATGAAAGCAACTTTTGACTTTCTGAATATATCCAGATGGCTAGCAGATAAAGCAATGGCACTAAAATAAAAGATGCATATTTTGAAATAGATGATCTGGTTAAAAATTATTCCTTGATTTCAATGGGCAAGACCTTACATTCAACAGATCTTCAATGTCTTTCTAATGCCAGGGAGTTCATTATATCAGGACAGCATTTGGAAAAGAATATGCTCTGTTGTTCTGAAAGAGATGCAGACTAAATGCAGGGACATCAATTGAATTACCCTGCTTTTACAGCAGTGTAATTGTTAGCAAAATCTGGCTTCTTGTTTCTAGATAGCATTTTAGTATTCCATGAGTATAACAGATAAGACAGTCTGCTGTACTTCAGCTACTATACAGTTTTTTTCATTAGAGTCTCAATGACCTCCCCTAAAAATGATTTGATTGATTTGTATTCCACAGGGTGCTCATTACAGCTACTGTTAGTGCACAAAATCCCATGAACATAAAAAATTACCCTAAAAATGGCAATTTCAAGCTTTCATTATAAGGTGTTTTTCACAGGTTGAAGTCAGTCAAGCAGTAAGTAATTAAGACAATTTACTGTAGCATGACTGTATGCATTTCACCATATATTCCCACAAGAAAAGCCATGGGAGACATCTACATTAGAATTTTCTTATTAAGCTTTCTTTTGTTTTTGTACTACTTTGGAGAAGGGAGATGCAGGGAACATGGGACAACTACACAGTCTGAACATTGCCCAAGTATTTTACACTGCCAGCTGCTTTGCTTTTGTGTTGATGCCTTTGCAGTATCAGAGTATCACCAGTATCACTTACAGCTGGTAATCCTGTTTACCAAAAGCCAAATAAAATTACTTCAGTCCAGGGTTGTGTTAATTGCTCCTGGAGACTCCAGAGGGTACGGTTACAGAGACCTGCCTTGGTATTGGTTTTATTTTGTTGACCATTACCTGCCCTCACTGCTCACAGATGCCTGGACTCCTGCAGAGTGGTCTGTACAGATATGGCATTCTCTTCATGTGCAATAAAGAGAATTAGATAATGCCACAGTTTCATTTCATTATAGTCACCAAAAAAGTGACTCATATGGTCTCAAAAGAGAGAAGAAACCTAGAGAACATACTAAATGTTGTATTAACCACTACTGTGGTCTGTAAAGACTACACACATTCCAGAAATATGTTGATTTGTAATTAGCACAAAGCAGATGGGAAATCATGCTGTCTCCCCAGGAAGTTAATGCAAACTAGATACAGTATTTATACGTTGTTGAGACTACTCTGCTAAAATGTGTTTTAAATAAATAACAGAACTAGAATTATCTTGACATTTCAGTTAAAAATAGGTAAGACCAAATATTGAATTTGAAATTAGCTTCAAGTTTATGCTGAAAAGAGGTTGGCAGTTTTCTATATTCACAAATGATCATTCTTGCATTTAAATCCTATTTAATTTTTACAACGTGTTTTGTAAAGGCTTTAAACCTATATTTTTATTTACCACATTTTAAGACTACTGAACCTGCTGTTCCCCACTCCAGACCTTGAATGTAATTAATGAAAGATTCATTCTGAATATGATTGTTACTTTCCTACCATATATATCACAGCTTGTATACCTTACTCATATGATTGGATAATCAGAGAATTGCAATTCATTCAAAAGGTTAAGGAATTTGGGCTAATGTTAAAAGTTACTTTGAGATAATCATATGAAGACAGATACATGCAAATGTCTTCTGGGAATTTAAGATAAATATAAATCTCCTCTGATACAGGAATAAAAAAAAATTAACATAATTTATTCTAATAGGTGGTGAACTTTGTGACTGATATATGAATAATCTCCATCCTGTGACCAAAATAATCTAGAACAGTTTTACTAGCTTCACGAAACTGCATATTTAGTTTCATGAACTGCATATTATATACAATTATTTCTATCTAACAGATTATTTCAAAGAGAATGATCAGAATGATCCTGAACCCTCAGGGGACAACAACAGATATTATCAATCTATTAAGAAACACTTTGAGGAGAAAAAAAGTGGCTCGTCATCCTTTGTGTCCTCCATTGAAGATGAGCAAAAACCCCTGTTCACTGGAATAGCTGACTACCCATCTGTAACAGAGAAAACGACAGAGGTGGACTTTGAAGAAATGGTTCATGCAACAGAAGAAATTCTTATTGACAAAAGAAGTAATTCTTGCAAAGGTAATATAATTGGTGCAATTTTCTAGAGTTTGAGTAGACGTCTTATTTGGCTTGATTATCAAAAATAGTTTTCTTAATGGTCCTAATGCTTCTTTACATAATAGTTACTTTTGTGTTTCCCAAAAGATTAACAAGAAAAACTATTTTAGATCAAAAACATTATTTCCCAAGAGGATTGCTATAGTTTGATACAATGGCTGTGGGACCAGATTACAGAACCTCCCAAAGGTTCACGCATTCATCTTGTAACTGACTTACCATAGAAAAGATTTTTAAACAAAATCTTCAAAATTGTCAACTAGTACTAGACCTCACTAAGTGCTCATGGATGAAAACTACATTCAGAGCAGTAAAGAGTACTTCCAAAGGAGTTTGACGTTCTTGAGTTGGGTGACAGCACAAAATCCTACATAAGGGTTAAATAAATCTAGAGGTGGTCATGCACACACACCAAAAAAATAATTGTTTTCAGATAATTATTACCATTCTCCGCATTGACAATGCACAGCCAAAATTTAGTGAAAGAAATTCATAATAGCCTGAAAGAATCTATCCCATTTGTCTCTACATGTTGGTTAAAAAGAATGCTATCACATCACAGAACAAATCCTGACTTCCTTAAGTAAAATATAAGAATAGTTGGCCATTTGTATATGACAAATGGTCAAAAATTATTAAGCAATCTAAGTTAATTTTACATAAAATTACACTTAATATATTAAAATGCTAATTGTCTCAGTGATGTGAAGGGAAATTAATGAAAAGCTCCAGATTAATATACAGCTATAGTGTTATTGAAAGTTTGCTTGTGATATTTCAGTCTGAAGGAAAGAATTACATATTTACCTCCCTTCTAAGTTTGTTTCCGTTTAAGGCAATTTAACCATTTAACTTTATTTAAGCAATTTAACCAATAAACTTTAAGCTTGTAAGTTATAAAATTAAAGTATCCTAATGATTGAACAGGCCAAACACTATTTGTTTTTCTTTTTAAAGGTATGAATATGTGAAGCCTGTTCTTCTCAAGTTAGAACTATATAAATGTGCACCTCATAAACTTGTTGCATACATACTGATATTTGACAGCTTACCTTTTCTCAAACAGTAGCCAGAAACGTGTCCTTGTAGCTATAGCAATGTTTTCCAAGGCAGCCTATTGCAGATTTTAATTGAGCTAAATTTAGCATGTATATAGGTTACATGTTTTGATTAAGACATATTTTGTACTCTAGCATTTCTGATAACATGTGTGGAACCTTGTTACCCTTCTTGCAACCTTCATAAAACCTTCAATAAAACAAAACAAGGTCAGCTTTTATTGATGTATGTTTTAAACTAAATTGTTATTCCTACTCTTATAAGAGATTGGTTATATAGTACAATAAAAGTAGTTATAAATATAATAAAATTTTGAAATAAACACTAACTATATGTATGCATCTTTATAATCTACATATACTATGGTAGCCTTAATATAAATGCACCTGTAATTGATACATATTTACTGTAATTGATACATATTTAGTTATCTTTAGTTTTGTTTTAAGCTTTTGTTTTAAGCTTCATTCCTTACTGTTGACAAACAGAAAGACAACTAATAATAATTAATTGATATCAGATAATGAGGACAGAAACTTTCATAATCCTGAAAACTATGATTAAAACATATGCCTCCTTTGAGGAGATCTGATAATTTTTCCATAGCTGCTAATCTAAATACTGCAGAAAGATGCTATTTCTATTCTCACTCAGTCATTATTTAGGCCATAAGATTGGTTCATTAACTGTTCAGATGAACCAAGTTACACATTTATTGATTTAGTTCTCAGTCTAGAATTCTTCAAGCCATAGAAGACCACAGCTGGTTATAGAGTTGTAACTGCTGTTCAGTTTTTCTGAGGATATGGGTGTATGTGGAAGTATCTGAAAATATGCTTAGAACAGTACGATTCTGTATCCCACAAGAGATAAGTCAATAGTCTTGCTTATAGGGTATGAACTAATTTTATAATTTGAGTGCCAAATCACTTTCTTTGTCACAAATTTAATGTTTAACAGTCTACAAATACATATTCTGGGACAGAAACTATCCGTGATTTCCCTGGGATAATCAAAAGCATTAGAAAACATGAGATTTTACTGAATGATTTACTGTGTAAAATAGCCAACAAATTGGTTTTGCAGGCCATTAAAAAGCAGTGAAATGTAAGGCCTATAATTTTAGTTTCTAGTCCTGAAAATCACTGCTTAAAAATAATTCCACTGGATTTACAACATCCACAACCACAGTTGAAAAATTTACCCCTGAATTTGTTGTAATTTGTTCCATTCACTTTGCTGAGAGCTTTCCAGCTTCCTTGGACACTGCAAATTGTGCCATGTGCGCCCACTAAATCCAAATTACATGCTTCTCTGACATTGTTTTCCTCTTTCTGTTGGCTTAAGTGGGCTGAGAACCTGAATAGGTTTCCGTGTAGCCAAGATGAAATCTCTTTCCCCTTCCTTCTGTTCAGTGCATAAAATCAGTTACAGGTCATGCCACATGAAATCCAAACACTCGACAGCTCCAGGAAACCTTCTACCACCTGCTAAACAAAGAGCAGATAATGCAGTAAGCACCTCTCTGATTAAAAAGAGGAGAAAGTCTCTTCCTCCTTTTGGAATCATGTAGTAAGAGCTCCCCTTCCTGACTAAATCTACTTGAAATACTAAATCTGAGCAGGAAATCTTTTCCTTTCCTTTTTTTTTTTTTCCCCTATTTCTTTACTTAGATAACACTGCTTAAAGATGTGTTTGAAAAGGATTAGCTAATAGCATTTAGACAAAACTCTCACATGTCACCCACACTGTTGTTTTTTTCCCTCTTTTCTTTGAAATATGTCCCTGGCTTCTATGGTTGCTTAGAAAAAAATCACGAGTGAGAAATGAATGTAACCTATGCAGAGTTATCAGCATGCAGTGCCAAAAGAAGTGTTAGGAGAAGCTCTGAGCAAACCATTAAGGGACTACTGAGACGTGTGGGATTCACATCCAACTGCTCATACGACTGAAGCTACTGCCTTGTAAGCAGTCAAGGTTCTTCTCCAGCTGTACATTGAAGCACCAGTCCAAGCCCAATAAGAACTTTAAATGTATTCTATAACTTCACATGGTTAAATAATTACAAATATGAACCTAACAGGAGTTGTACTGGACAAGTATTAAAGTTTCAACAGCCTTTTTTTCCAGAGCAGAGGAGAATCTGAGTGGTACTAAGCAATTTTTGACTGTTTATGTGAGAACAGATTGAATCAAAGTAACAAAGACTGAGGATGGGAAGTAATATATGTAGAGAAAGCACTGTTCGTCCTAAATAAACCCCACCTGTAGGGTCTGCAAAGCTCACAGCAAGATCTTCATTCTATATCAAATAAGGGCATGTACTAATATATCCCACGATAAATAATTTTTAACATTTCACCAGTTTGGTGAGCAGGAAAAAAAGCCTGAAACTGGGAATGTAAACTAATTAATAAATGCACAGAGGTGTAAATTAAGCAAAGAAGAAGGGAAAATAGCTCAAACCAGAAAACTAAGCAGGCGTGCATAGTAAGTTGCAGTGTTTGAAAACAGAGACCTAAAATATGGGAGGGACAAGAGGGATGGAATTTGCATACAACAAGTATAGGCTGGGACCTGGAACAGTCATCATCATTTTTTATCTGTACTTCAAAAATATTTATTTTTTTTTATCATGAAGCTTCATTTAGTATTACAAGTGACCTATGACTGACCTAGAAATGCAGAACATTTCGTTCTTTTAGGAGCCACAGATTATTAAACAAAATGAACTGGCACCTTTCACACCACAGTACTATAAGAGTCTCTGAAACATGCTTTACACACCAATGTAAGGGTTGGGTTGGAGAAAAGTGATGCTAAAACTACATCAACAAAAATCAATTTCCTTTTGAAAATAATAACCAGTATCCCTTTGCAAGCATTATGAGCTGCATTAGATGGCCTCTGTCTCGGAGAAAATGTATCACACTTCGTTTACCTTGTTAAGAGAAGCAGTGTTACAATTACTAGTAAGAAAGGCAGCTAGCAGAGGTCTCTAGGGGAGACATTCCAAGGCACTGTAATGTATATCAAATGCTGTAAATGCAACACACCAAGTTCTCCTTTTAAACCAAAAAGCTAAACAGTAAATACATTTCAGTAGCACATTCAAGGGCAAGAGAAGAGGTTCTAGACAGGTCTCTGAAACACAAAAATAAATTCAAGTAAATAATTTAGGGTTAGTTTAGAACAAACACTTCTAATTTCAATGAAAAATGAATTGTTAAAAATCTTGAGAAAACTGGGGGTTCACTGGTAAAATAATAGAAAGAAAACTAATGAAATAGGAGGCATTAATTGGCAGAACTCTAATGTTGACTATACAAAGCTACTTTGTTTATCTACAGCTTTAAAGTATTAGCATGTAGCTATCTTTATGTTAAAAATTTAAAATTTTTGGATGTGTCCACAATTATCTTTCCTTAAACAGTGGTAAGGAACAAAGACAATTCAGGCAAATTGTCACCATACCAAATTGACTTCCAAGGTTTGGGAAACACTGGTAAGTGGAATGTTTGATGAGTGCCAATCCTTTCTAACAGCATGTATATAAATCTATAGTTTTTTATGGATTTTGTTTTGTTTTCATCAGATATTGCTGATAAAAGAAACTGGGAGGAGAACATCAGGGAGTACCAAGACTCCCCAAGTCAGTCAGCATTACCCCATGTTACGTGGGGCATCTGCGATACTGAAAGTGACTATGTATATGGGGAAGTGGAGAATCGATTAGACTTACTTCAAGAACAACTCAACAGGTAAAAACAGAGATATGATAAAAATATATTTGTGAAAGGGTACATAATTTAATGGATACAAATGATACCACAGGAGGAATGAATTTGCTCAGAAAGTTTCCAAAATCATTTATGTCTTTGGAAGTTCAAAAGTACAAAAATATGTGGGATGGGAATATCACTTTGTTGTCCATATAAATTCATAGGAATTCATAAAATCACCTAAATTCAACCTTTTAGATTCTTGGAAAAAAATGGGAATGATAAGTAAAAAATTTTTTAAATTGCTGCCAGAATCATGTCACTTACCTCTAGGTACCTGCATTAGTGACTCTGAATTGCTATGCTGAAGAAACTTTCTCCTCAACTAACAGGCAGCCTAAGAGTCCAACTTTTTAACCAAGAAACCTTAATGAGGCACCTAAACTTGCTAAATGTAAATCTCAGCTGGAATGCCTTTTCTTCAGCATTGATTCCTAAGTTTTTCACATGTCCACAAAACAGCAATTTTCAACATCTTCAGTATCTGAAGCATTTTTTTTTCTTTCCTGAAGTCCAAAGTAAACCAACTGCTTTCCTTAAAAAGAAAGCATTTACATTACAGGCAAGCTTCATTTTAGGTGCATTAACTTCTTTTGCAACTATCTCTGTTTATCATGAAGCTTCATTTAGTATTACAAGTGACCTATGACTGACCTAGAAATGCAGAACAAGTAAGATATGGAAGTATGCAAAGGCAAAATACGTAACACCCATTACAACAGAAAATGGACATTTGCTTCATCAGAATACATTATTACCTCACTTAATAAAATGCCTCTTCTTTCTTCTCTCTTATCTTTAATACATTGCTCTTTCTTGGCAGCTAAGCAGCATAGTTTATAGCATATTAAAAATACAGTTACAGAACTTTGATCCATCATACACTATAGTTTACCAGGTAATTTCACTTAATTTTAAATTGCCTTATGCTCAGGTCTTTAGCTTCTTTATTATTTCCAATATTTTTCCATGACAAGTACTATGACACACTCAGCCCCAATTGTGCTTTAGTAGTCTTCATTGGCATTCTGTGCTGTATATTTTAGCAATCAGTTTAAAGCCAGGTTAATGGTATAGTGCTTCCTTCATCTACTATAAGCCAATCAAAACACAGTATTTTTCTTTTCTGAATACTATAAAGTACATTAAAAAGACATTTTTAACATGCAAGCCTAAATTGCTGTAATTTCTAATTGCAGTAGTCAAGTAATCCAAGGAACTGTAAATGTCACGTAGCCAAATATCTGCATGTTCCCTATTAACAGTGGGAATTAACAGTCTTTCAGTTACACTTCCTGAAATCTTAAGCTCTTAAAACTGAAATTATATCTCTAGTTTACCCACAGTTTCACCAAAATCTTACATAAATTCCCAATATTTTGGAGTGAGAGAATACCATTGTTATTGATAAACTAAGATTTAAATTGTTGTGAATTTTATTAAATCATTTTATACTTTAACTCTTTACATGTTTTTAAAGCTTTTCATGCTTTCAGGATTTGGGGCCTTGCTGGATCTTCCATGAATGTAACAGACAATATTCTGTCTGGCTTATGTCAGATCAGACCTGCTGGGGGGTCACATTTTCCTGTCCTTTTCCATGTCAAGCTCAGCATGCTACTCAAATTGTTAAATGGACATAGAAGGCTGGAAAGCCACTGTAGCAGGTCTATGACCCTAGCACTATCTCCATTTTTCACCTTTTAGCCATTGGAATTTCATGGAGACTCTGGGCCAATGCCTAAAGTTCTCATGCCTTTTCCTTTGGATGGCATGACATGGACCTTTTTTTAAATTCTAAAGAAAGGAGGGAGAAGATATACATGCCATAATAAAAAGATGAATAAACAGTGCCAGATGTACTCTGATTTGAAGTGCTAGGAAATCCCTATCAAGTGCTGACAAAGAAGCGAGCCATTTAAGAATTAATTCAAAGCAAAAGACAATTGCTGATACAAGTCCAATGCTAAATCCCTTTTACCAACTGAGATAATAAACTTCAAGTTTAGCAGACAGAAGCTCTCTGGATGGTGTCATGCTGCTGCTGAAGTATTTTCCCCTGTGGCATCAGCATCATGCTTGTGTGAGATCAGCATATTTTCAAGTAGCAAGCAACCCAAGAAGGCAAATAGCACGTGAACTGACTAACCTCGGGGTTTGGGCCTTTCATTGTAGCAGCTGATGCCACAGAGCCTGCTTCTCCCAATAAAGAAAGAAACAGCATCCTAAATACCTAAATCCTTTGGGCATACCTTTCAGATTAATTTCATAGATGCATTTATAAATAAGTGACAAAGGTGATGGACTACTTCAATATTTAAAAAAAAAAAAAATCCTGGTAAACACAAAGATCTGTCAGCAGCAGGATCAATTCTGCTGCTGTAGAGAGCCTAAGTAGTAACATTCACAACGCTAAAGGCTGCTGACAAAGATTTGCTTATTCTGTCAGAGGATGAGTTGCAATACAGAAGGCTGTATATCTGCATTACAGTCCATCATAGCATGTCTGTAGCCTTCTAGCAACTGGGGAGGAACAACATGCATTCCTTATTGCTGAGCTTGTCAATGATACTGGTAAGACCATTTGAAAATCAATTCAGTGCTATGCAATTCTAAGTATGAACATAAGCAGCTAAAATGTTTCAGAAGTCGTATAACAATTTATGAAAATTGGAAAAAAGAAAAAAGCTACCGAGTTTGAACATAAGAAACATAGAAATTAATTCTATGGTTTGTATAAATTTTCACAGTAAAGAAACTCGGTCAGTTGTTGTGTTGTTTGTGTTTTTTAAAGATATTTTCTTGAAAGTATCTTTCATTTTTTAAGTGCAGAAGAACACGAATGTAGTTTTCTGCTTATTTTGGTGCATTCTATTAGCATTGGCACGTCAAAATTAATCAACAGATACACCAGAACAAGAGTCCCACCCTAAGCCAGAACAAATTAATTTAGTTTCAATGAAGAGAGTACAGTTATTCCTCTTGATTTCAACTAAAGAACTGTTCCCCCCGTGTTACTGTTTGTTGCAAAAATAAAGGACAGTAATGAGCTCATTCTGCAAAGGAAAGGGAGCGCTAGCAAGCTTTGGAAGGGCTCAGTACTCCCTCTTCTGTTCTTTCCTACTTAAGGCATGGTCATGTCATAAAAAGCAATAGTTTGCTTTATTAATAAGATATTATTAATATTCTTGAATGCATCTGTAACCCATATGTTAAAACATACCCATTCCTGACCACATATTAACTGATTTTATGTAACTTCTCTAGGCTTGAATCCCAGATGACTGCTGATATCCAAACCATCCTGCAGCTTCTGCAAAGGCAGTCAACGCTCATTCCACCTGCCTATAGCATGGTGACTGCAGGGGCAGAATATCAACAGCCAGCAATTCGGTTTACACAAAAGCTTCATCCTGTAGCATCAATTAAAACAGACAGAAGTTTCAGTCCTTCATCTCAGGTATGTACACATTTAAAAAAATCATGAGCCTTGCTAATCTTGTTAGCTTACGATGGAAGAAACGCATACTAATCTAATTGCTTGTTCATTAAAGAATGTGAAATTCTTATTCTGATCCAGCACCTCTGCAGTGGACTTTGATACTGTATTTTCAGAGGCCGCGTTTTCTGTGAGGGTTTTAGAGATTCATAAAGTGATCTTATAATCAGACCAATTTACTTAATTACCATGCATTTCACAAAAACAAGCAGAAACAACAAATATTAGATGCAAGTGCTAGCACAAATGCTCTCCTAGCATCAGACCTGCCTGTGCAGGAGCATCTGTTATAGGTCCAGTTCTTGAAGTCCTGAGAAACACCGTAACTGTTTTCATGAAGGCAGAGGCCAGAGAAGTCCAGCTGAGGCAGTAGGGTGGTTATATACATATGGAAGCATGAGAGGAGAAAAAATCTTATGTACAATCCCTTGCCACTGCTGGAATACAAAGCTGCTGCATACCTGCATTTTCCAATACATGTTTTCCACCCCAATTCTGTTCAGGCAGAATTTTATTTTCCAAATTTGTTTGGCATTTCTTGAATTTAACAGTTTGAACAGAGATGTGGCATGTTATTTGCAGATACACTGCAGCATGCAATTAGTAAATCCAGCGTGCTTGGATGTGCCAGATTCCTCATGCATATGCTGAAACACATACAGGCACAGTAAGTCCAATGCATCCAGAAAGCATCAGTTCACATGCATAAAGATTATCAGGGCAGCAAGCATGCATGTAGCAGTTTTCAGAAGCATCTACCCACCATGTATGCACCTACACAAAAAATACATATCAGTCAGAACAGAAATCTAGCAACCCTCTAGAAACAAACATCAGCAGGCACACTGCACACTTTGCACAGATTCTGAGTTTAAAAGTGAAGAACTGAGTGCTGAGACTGGAATCCAAATGGTTTTAGTGTTTGGATTGAAGCAATTCCAGAGGTGCAGCCTGAAACTACAAATTCAGGAATATTGAAATCCACTCTTAGACTAGGCCTCAAGAGTATTCAGTCCTTCAGAAAGGATATACACTTGTTTCTTGATGTCACATGAGCATGACAGAGAAGGGGACAAAACTCCCAGATTCTATAACTAATCAACAGAATAGCATTCACTTACATTAAAGCAAATGCAGTACCATGTAAAAAATATTTCAGCACACTGCTTAATTATCAAACATGGTTTTCCAACGATCTGATTGTGCTCATTTTGAGGAGAAATAAGAGCCTAGAAGAGACTGATACAATTATTGCCATCTTATTTCTTCTCTTTTCCAGTGTCCTGAATTTCTAGACCTTGAAAAATCAAAACTTAAATCCAAAGAATCCCTCTCAAGTGGAGTGCATCTTAACACTGCCTCAGAAGACAACCTGGCTTCTTTTTTAGATCAAGAACGTGACCGGTCTGTAGAGCATCCCCCACAGCGTTGTAAAACTTATCTCCCGCCAGTTAGGCACCCTTCCTTGCCAGAATCTTCACTAAGCACTGTAGGAATCTTGAGTCTTCATAGGCATGTTTCCGATCCTGGTCTTCCTGGGAAATAATACTTTTATACTATTACTTCACATAAAAATGTAAGTGCTTTTAATGGCTGTTTTTCCTTTTTTGTATTTAAATCCTCTATACTTGACTCAGGGGCTACAAGGAATATACCATTATATGCAAAAGTACTGTATATTTTCCTAAATCTGAAGCTTGTAAGGTAAAGTTGAGCAGTTCTGATGTAAATATATATACATACACACACACTAACTGTATGTTCTAAACGTAAAACTGCCAGCATTCTCAAGGCACCTTATATTTTTATTTATTTTTTAAATAACATGCATGTTCTGAAATTACAGTTTACGTTGCATGGAGATGACTATTTACTGCTGTCATGGAAACAGTATTTTATTGTGGATATGTTTTCAGAACAAATAGGAGACCAATAACAATAATTCACACAGAAAAAACTCCAACCTGACCAATCTAAAATTCAAGTAAAATCTTCTGCTCACTTTTGAAAATTGGATTATCTTTCTTGTAGTGAGCTTTTTACTATAAGTGGCAATGATTCTGCATCTAAAGAAAGAACAAATAATGTAACCAAGTCTTCTGGGTTCAAAACAATTAGGACATAGAAACCAGTCTCCTTCCAAACCAGTTAAAGCAACACGGTACTTTAAAAAGACAGGAAAACAGCCATGTGCTGGAAGATATCACCATAAATTGCATCCATAAAAACACATATATTAATTGAATAGTTTGTTTCCAGTGTTATTATTTTTTTAATTCACATCAAAGAAGATAGCTATCATGAGCAGGCAGGTACTCTTCATGTGTCACACAAACATAATCAAATGCAATAAATCTAATTTCTATATAATACAGAAGACTGTGTTCCTTTTGTTCAATACAAATTATTAACAACCTGTATAATTAAAAAATACTTAAATTCTTGGTTTAAAATTATAAGGGTGGTTGTTTGCAGTTCTCTCTTTTTACTGACTGGCCCCTCTACAATGATCCTAGATAGGGTATAGCTGTATGTGGACACACATACCACACACACATTCCTGGATGTGTGCATGTGTGTATATTATATATGTACATTATGTACATGTGTGTACGTGTGTGTATGTTTATATACAAACATATACACAAGTGTGTGTATATACCTACACTTACATGTAGGAGTATAGATATAGTTATATATATGTATATATGTAAGATCACTCTGAGGAACAATTGTAAACTTTCTTATTACAAAAGAAATAAGTTTAGCTTGTGTCCAAAGCTGACTACATTAGAATAAAATGATTTAAGGTCTGTAGGCTTTAAATACAGTATGTACTGTATATGCATAATGCTTTGTGAATACTTAGATTTAATTTTATTAAAATATTATTCTGCTTCAAATGCTGTGTTTATTTTAGAAGGAACTGATCTTTTTATTACTGTTTTTAAATATTAAAAAATGTTCACATGATTTTGTAATCTTAAAGCTTTACTATGAAATTCCTCTAGGAAGAGAACTGAATTCAAAAAAGAATGTAACCCAGTTAGTGGGTGAGCAGTGAAATTCTAACTAAAAATCCCTCTGCTCTAAACCAGCGTGGTTGACCCTCAAATTAAGAGTTACCTATATTATGTGTTAGGGTCAGAATAATACGTAAGACACTTAGTCATTCACAGTCAATAAACACAAGGTGGCTGCATTTTCTCTCATTTAAAATTAGTGTCAAAATACCAAGCAACACTCTGCCTTATCTTTGCATATAAAGATACCAAAATAAATTAACTAAATATCTCTAAGTTAAGAGAACCCAACCTTTCTCATACATGATCAAATCATCTTCTGCCTCACATTGGTTGACTGTTGATAGGTGCATATCTTACAACATGCTGATGGCTCTTACTTCTACTGCAATGATGGGAGTTATGCACTTTTTAGTGCCTTTAGTGCAGGATCAGATCTTACATGATAGCATCACTGGGCCAGCTAGAATCTCCGCCTGCATATACTCCATTAAAAGAGGAGTGCTGAATAACAAAGTCAAATAGCGCTTTTTTTTTTTCCTTCAATAGCAAGCATTAGCAACAACTGCTGTATCTCAGTCTAGTAGCTAATACTAACATCCATTACAAAGAACAAGTTAGCATATTGTCTAAAGAAGTATTTGTGGTTGTGCCACATTTAAAGGGTCTGGAATGTTAAAAATAAAATGAATGAAAAGAGTATAATGTATGAACATTACTTTACTAAATGCATTTTGCCCAGTTTCATCATTTGGAATTTCATATTTATGCCAAGAGACTGAGCAAAACAGGTGAACTGGGGAAGGAGAAGATGGGGAAGAGGAAAAGCAACAACTGCCACAATTGTTCCAAGTGAAGGAAAAGCTCCATCCTTGTATTGGCTTTAAAAGGCTTTGTTTCTTTCCTTCTCTTTGTCTGTGTTTACTCAAAAGGAAAATCTGAAATGGGGGCAACTAAGGGAGACTGCATAGTTACAGAAATTCTAAGTTCCCTAGATATCTGGCAACAAGTGAAGAAACAAAACACAGATGACAACTCGATTAGCGGTAGTCTATCTGTCCCTCCCTTGCCAAAGACAGACCTGCCTTCTCAGATACCTTCTTTTCTTGTTTAAGTACAGTGAAATAAATGAAGACCCACTGCTTCAAGCCTTTTTTCTTCTAGAGACAGGTACAAACCACTGTTTTTAGAAATAGGAACAGCAAAAATTATTTTTTATTTTTATCTTTTTTGGGCAGGGCTCCCTTTAAATGCAGTCCATTTCTAACTAGGTAGAAATTGCTCTGTGTTACCCAAATAAAGCTAGGAATAACACAAGGCTTGCATACCCATGCATCAATACACAGCTATTCTAACATATCCATAGCATCTTTCAAAAATTTAGGAGATTTTGGTATTGCTTATGCTTGAGCCTAAGAAGACTTATCTTGGCTATTTATATTTAAAACGTGTTGGTAAAAATACATAATACATTATAACCCACAGATGCAGAGTAATATCCTGATAATTCATGAATAGCTATTGTACTGAAATATCAAAGTAATCAGGACAATCACTCCAACTACAAGAGTTATCATTCAGGCTATACATACCCTGCGCTACGTCTGCTGCAGAATAACGAACTTGCTTGTAGAAACCTGCTGCCAAATTCCTCTTGTACTATCCTCAATCAAGTCCAGATTAGTTCTATTCAAGTCAAAGAGGTATCTGCCCTTTACCTCTTAAAAAGCAGAGCTTCCAGATTCAGTATGAGTTAACTAACAATGTTGTACTAAGAGCATTACAGTGACTGACAAAGCAAGTACTAATCTGGTGCCTATCTCCACTAAGAAGACCAAGTGCAAAGTTAATTAAAATAGGTCTGATAAGGAAAGGCCTGTATGCCAAGTCTGCTGTAAGTACTGACTACTCGTTTGCATTTTCTGTTTTACTATATTTTACTGACAGTAATTTGAGACTTTATTCCAACCTGCATCATTACTTGCAGCTACTCCAAATGGTTGCAATCGTATGTTTACCAAAGTTTCCCAAGTTGCCTTTCTTTCTCCTCTTTTTGCATGCAGGAAAAGAAAATGCAAACTCCATGTTCCTTATCTGTTTACTTCTCTTACCTCATTATCGCTAATGCAAAGCCCACTAAGAATATAGGTGGATGAAATTCTGTTATCTGTAGTATCTAGCAGCTGTGCACAAATACCAAGGAACCTAGTCTCACTTTCAAATTTAACATGCTTCAAATGTAAACATCTAATGCAAATACTAATTTTAAACTGTAAAATTGCTTCAGACCTGAAACAGACTTGGTATGCAGCCATTGACATAAATAAATTTTAAGTAGCCTCTTACCTACTTTAGATAAGAGCATGCATAATGTCCTTTATATGTGATTATTCTGAACCTAGAGTTCCCTTAAGTTGGAATGGTAACGTACTCATGTCATACAGCAGTCAATGCATCACATATACTACATCTCCTCCGTGCATCAATTTTTTTCTAAGCTTGAAAAGAAGACTATTAGAGAACTTAACCAACAAATAGCTTAACAGGAGAAAAATAAACACAATCCACAAATAGATCACCTATGCAAGTCATCACCATGCTCAGTTTTATCAACGATACTAAAGGAGCATGTCCTAAACCTTGTAATTGCATGAAGGCATCACTATGGCAAGCTTACTTTCTCTCATTGTATATCTGTGTATGAGTAGTAGATGGAAATGCATTATTAATGAGGAAACATTTTTCTTCATCTAGCTACTTGTATTTTTTTTTAATGCCCACTTGGGAAGTTTTGATTATTAATGAATACAGAATGTAGCTATTCTCTTTGGAATGGAAATTAGATGGACCAAATTAAAGTCTCCTGCTGGATGGATTTGCCCCTTTTATGTATTATTTACATTTTCTATACTGAAACTTCATGATATTGTAAAGCTGAAAATACAAAAAAGTTGGAAAATTTAATCTAGATAAATACTTCACTATTATGAACTGTGGCAAATCCTGTTTGTATAACAGGTTTTTATATAATACAGTTAATATAAGTTTTATTTTGCTTTCAGAAAAGATTTCCTGGAAAAATGTTTACTGTACAAATAAAAGCACTTGTACACTGCACATATTCAGTATTTTATATCACCATAAAATATATTTGCAAGAAGTCTAAATATGCACAAATAAACGTATTACACTTATTTCAGTCATGAGCAACAGAATGTGAATATTTCATTTATGACTGACTTGAATTTATTTACTACAATGCAAGCACCACTAACAGGGATCCAAAAGTTTGAATACATTTCAGTGTCAAAATTATAATTCAAAAAATAGTTTAATATTTAATATACTTATATCACCATGGGAATAAACATAAAAGCACAAATTACACACAACACCTCTCACTGGTTTGAAGCACACAAAATAAAAGCACAAGATTAGACCTCTTCAAAAATTCCTGTGTACATAGTAAACTACATGTAGCATATTGAACTCCATCCTCAAGTAAAACTGTAAGATATGTCCCTCTAACTCCACTGGTTGAGGAATTCAAAATCTAAAATAACACCCAGTTACAAAATCTGGGTAATGAAGTTGTCAATTTTTATTCCATTTAAGGCCACATTTTCACAAATTACATTGATAGAAAGTGTTGTTGAAATACCTATCTTCACATCAGACACTTCTGTTTCCTGAGACAGTTTCTTTTAGAGAATTTACAGTGAAACATAGAGTGGGTTTACCATGCTTTATCATGTAAGGCCTACTCAGTGATTTTACTGATCTAGATGAAGAGTCACTGAAATATTTTGAGATAAGCTGAGCTCTTTAAAAAAAAAAAAAAAAAAAAAAGATTTCCTTGGGGAAAAATCTGAGGTAGGATTAAAATACAATCAGCTGGAGGCAATTCCAGCTGTATTCAAATAGTATTATCTCAGCTTGCATCACAGGGTGGGGGAACAAAAAAAAAAAAAAAAAAGCAGGAGGAGTAGGCAAGTTTTACCTAGAATATCCTTGAGGAAGCGAGCTAGCTACCATGCATGGCCTACATTTATATGATCTTAAGTTTTCACTTTTCCAAATACAGGGTATTTACATTAAATTACATTAGCCTACTAGGGAACCAACTGAAATTAATACCTTAGAGAAGCCTCCTTGAGATAATGATTTAATTTTGAATGGTGACAGAACTAGATGAGGTATAAAAGCTCAGTCTTCTTTTTACCTCCCACTTTTTACCTCAAAAGGCAGTCAGCAAGGCAGTGGTGGTAATCTCTCCAGCACTGAGCTATACCTGCCTGCCTGCTGCAGCAAAATGCTCACTATCTTCCCAGAATAGATTCCATTGATTATCTATCTCTGTAGTTCTTCAGCATCTAATTCTCCATGCTCTAGAACAAATGCACACATTCATCACAGCTGACAACTCTCATTTAACTTGCAAAAGATAGCAGTGATTATTAATGCATTACATTATCTGTAATGATAACGAAACATTCTTACATTGTTTAACAAGACACTGTAACCAAAGAAAACTGATCTGAATCAGAAACAGTAAGCAGAACTTTCATCTTAAATACTGATGGCAGTGAACAGGTAAGCATGTAATTAAACATATTCAAATATTATATATTAATAAATATAATGACAAGGCTACCCCTAAGAAAAGAAGAATTTTCAGCGAACCCACATCTTAAGTAGATTTTGGAAAAACAGTAATTTCTGACTCATATAAAGCTTTAAGTATGGTTATCTAGAACACAACTCAAACTTTCCAGTACTATACCTTTCACTAAACTATTTCATTTTTTGAAAAACGAAGAGAAAGTCAAAGATTTAAAAGCTCACCAATTTTGGTGAACTTGCTCCATGAAAAGGTCTAAGTTATGCCCTGCTCACTTCCCCTCCAAAGATTTTGTACCTAATTTTTCACCCTTCTCACAGTTTTTTCAAAATTGTGAAAAAATAAGCCACACTGATGAAGACAGGCAGACCCACACAAATCCCTTGGCCACATTACCTCATTTGTACCAAGAATAATTTGCTTACACAACACATGTCATGAAGGAGTACAGAAATCATCTTCCTTTTGAAGAAAGCGAAATACGCTATTTGCAATGGTTAATACAAAGCCAGATTTCATCACTGCAGTGATAAAGTAGGATTAATAGTATTCTGTGACACCCAGGGAAACGTTATGCTCTTCATTTACACTTTCCCTAACTCCAATGAAAAATTAGATGCTCATTGTAGATCCTGCCATATTCAAACCATGTTATAAAGTCTCCATAGGGACAGGCCTCTCTCAGATATATGGCATATTTCTATAGGTCTGTTACTTCACCAGTCACTGGTAATGGAAGCAAGCCACTCCTAAGACAACAAATCAACACATTGTTTTCCACGTTACACAGAGTAAAACAACTGTATCTGATAGTCACAAAACCCTGACAAGGAACATGTCTTCAGTCAGAGATTCTTCTTGGCCTCAGAAATACTTTAAGACACTTTAGAAAGTTGAGTGCATATATACACATATATAAACACTGAAAACTATTCACTGAACTAGTTGGATCAAGGAAAGCCCTTGGGAAAACAGAAAGGAAAGAGGCTTGGTTTGGGCCCCAAGTGTTGAGTTACTCCTTAATGCAGCTGCAAATGGTTCCTGTGGATCACATGAAGGACCTTTATTACATTTCAAAAGCAGCCTCAGATCTATGCTTCTGAGAAAAGCAAAGCCCTCACTGCCACTAGTACAACCTGTGCCAGTTTTCTAAGAGTAAATTTCAGATGTAGCATTTTACAACATGAGATGCTTGGATCCCTAAATACACAGCATTACTATTAAAATATTTAATTTTAACTAACGACAAAGGAGACACATACAAAGGCCTGGTTTATTTGAGCAGTCTGGAAGCTGCTAAGCACCAGTGTCATGAAAACTAAGTGACAAGGCCCTATAGCAACTGTGTTTAGGCTGAGCAGCTAAATAACACAGAAAAAATATTTATTCTTCTTTCTTATGTTGTAGCCACAAGTACCCTTCTTAAGCTCTATTGCTCAAGGACATGTAATGCAAACAGCATCCAAGCCTTTCACGCTTGTTTGTGCT
Organism: Anas platyrhynchos; assembly: GCF_047663525.1. Taxonomy (NCBI): domain Eukaryota; kingdom Metazoa; phylum Chordata; class Aves; order Anseriformes; family Anatidae; genus Anas; species Anas platyrhynchos. The sequence continues at coordinate 18,130,225 of NC_092593.1, read as the reverse complement.
ATAACGGACGCTGTGAAGTGCTTTCCCAAACACTACAACTCCTTTTCAGACGTACTATCCACCCTTCCTAAAACTCTCTTTTTAAAAAAGGCAGTTTCGTGCCCACTGCCCCTGCCGGGCACACGAAGCCACAACGCTGCTGCAGCCCCTCTGCGGAGCTAGGGCTGCCCTGGTCCGCAAGCAGCGCCGAAGGGCAACAAAACGGAACGGCGAGCAAAGCTCTCCCAGGCCCAAAGGCGAGGAGCCGCCGTGCGCGAGATCCCAGGCTGAGCGGGGCCCAAGGCGCGGCAGCGCCAGCACTGAGCTCCCTCCTTCCTCACAAAGACACCCGCAGCGGGCCCGCCCACCGCCATCTCGGCCACTGCTGTTGGCCAATACGCGCCTGCGCGCTGCCGCTGGGGCGGTGAGGAGGGGCTCGGCGCGTTGCGGCCGCCTCAGCGGGGCGGGGAAGGGGCTGTGCTATTTGTGCTCGCGATTTAATCGTAGACTCATGGAATGGGCTGGGCTGAAAAGGAACTTAAAAGATCATCTAGTTTCAACCCCACTACTCTGGGCAGGGTTGCTGACCACTAGAGCAGGCTGCCCAGAGCCTCATCTAGACTGGCCTTGAATGCCTTCAGGGATGGAGCATCCACAACCTCTCTGGGCAACCTGTTCTACTGCCTCACCACCCTCCAAATGAAAAACCTTCTCCTACTTACCAACCTGAATCTCCCCTGTTTTAGTTTAAAACCATTCCCCCTTGTCCTAACAACAGACATAAACAGGAGTTCCCCCTCCTGTACATATGCCCCCTTCAAGTACCGGAAGGCCACAATGAGGTCTCCCCAGAGCCTTCTCCAAGCTAAACAAGCCCAGTTCCCTCAACCTTTCTTCATCGAGAGGTGCTCCAGCCTTGTGAGGATTAAGCTTTGCCGTGAGGCTGCCCCCCAGCCGTGGGTTAGGTTTCCCACTGGGCTGGGAGCTGCCCATGGCACTCTACTGGAGGCTGTGGTTATCAGTCCCGTGGCTGGTATCAGCCCAGTTTGGAAGGGACAGAGGGCTCGGCAATGGCCAAAGCGGGCAGGAGTGCAAGCATCCAGCTAGGGGACAGCAGAAGGGCAGGTCAGACATTACTTGTTCAGCCTAGCAGCAGGAATGACATCAAGTAATGTTGGTCTTTTTGTCCCTCTAAATCCAAATAAGTTCCCTTCTGATGTCTGCAAACTCCTTGAGCCTGTAAAGCACTGTTCTGGTATAAATACACAGGGCCTTATTTGTCACTGCTATGTATGCAACATGTGAAACAAAACCCTGGCCTGTCATCTAAAGAAAGTAATGACAGCAGAAGAAGTACAGGGGGGCAGAAAGCAGACTGGCTTTCTCCAAAAGTCTTTCAGATGAAACTTGGGTAAAGCAGTAATCAAAAATTATGAAGAGTGAAACTTGAGAGAAACAGAAGGGATAGCAAGCAGTAAAATGAAAGTAAAACAAACTGGGAAACAGAAACTAAGGGAGCAAGATGAGTATACAACAACATAAGAAAGAATTAAAACCCTATGTGTCTTCAAAGATGGGCAACAAAGCTAATGAAGGGTCTAGAGAACGAGTCTTGTGAGGAGCAGCTGAGGGAGCTGGGGTTGTTTAGCTTGGAGAGGAGAAGGCTTAGGGGAGACCTCATTGTACTTTATAATTACCTTAAGGGAGGTTGTGATGAGGTGGGGATCAGGCTCTTCTCCCATGCACCAAGTGATGAGGGTAAATGACCTCAAGTTGTGCTGGGGAGATTTTATGTCAGATATTAGGAGAAATTTCTTTACTGAAAGGATACCCAAAGGATACCAGCGAAAAGATACCCAAAACCTCTAATTTTGCCTGGTTGGGGGCACTGGCAGAATTTGAATCACAGATTAAATGCCTTCATTTGAGTAGGATACAGTTCACAGCAACAAATTACTACTGGGTGGGGCAAGAGAAGCAGGCAGTCAAACCTGTCCTGCTGGGCTGCACCCATAGCGCCTGCAGCAGCTCATCCTGTTCTGGAGTTCGGGTTTTGGGTTCAGCCTGGAGGACGAAGACCCAGAGACAGAATAAGATCAGATACACGGGTTTTGTAAACTGAAGTGTCGTTCACAAGCTTAAGGAGTTATAATCGAGTCTGAGTTGTGCAGAGGGACTAATCCCTCTGCACAGTGAAGGCAGACCACTCCAATCGCCTGGGGTCCCCACTTCCTCAGCGTCTAGCGCCTGCCGTGGTGTGAGCCTGGAAAGGCACAGCTGCACAAATCAGCAGCGCTAGAAACCCCTGTCTGGAAATCAAAACCTCGGCCTTTAAACCCACGGTGCCCGTTCAAAGTTTCCTTCCAAACATTTGGGAGTGACACTTCCCCGTGCCCGTCCCTCCAGGGGCTGGGCAGCCGCACTCGGCAGCCGCCCGCAAACGAAACCGAAAGGGCTCGAAAGGAGCCGGCTTACGGGGCGGTGACCTGCGGGCGGGCTGCCGGCGGACCTCGGCTGCAGCGCTCCCCGGCCACCCCTGCAGTATCCCCCCGACCCTGTCCCGGGCACCGCCAGCGCGACCATGTCGACGGAGTGCCGAGACGAGTGCTTCCTCTACATGATCTCCTGCTTCAGGCCGCGGCTGAAGCAATACATCCGGGTGATGCCGGTGCTGGACAGGCTGCCCTCGCTGAGCCGGGAGGATAGGGAGAAGGTGCGGGTGGCGGCGGAGCAGCGGGGCGACGTGGAGGGGGCCGAGGAGCTGCTGCGCGCCGTGGAGCGCGGCCCCCGCGACCCAGGTTGGTTTCCTGAGTTCGTGCAGGCGCTGGAGTACGGCGGCTGCGACCTGGCTGCCCGCTACTTGAACTCCAGCCAGCTGCCCTCGCCCACCGAGGAGGCTGACCACGACCTCTGTGTGCAATTGGTGCAGCTTCTCCACGCCACCTTGGTGGATAAGATGCGGGCCAGGCAGGTGGCCGAGATGTGCCTGCAGATGAACATTTTCCAGGAGGAGGACTTGGAACGGGTAAGTGGCCCATTCTGTCAGGCTGGGCACCAGGCAGTCCCACAGACTCTGGCCACCCCCAGGAGCTGTGGGGCACCACAGCAAGAGGTGGCCTCGTGTAAGTGTAAAAAGCTAAAGGGTGGTACCCAAACCTGGGGGAGAAGACAGGTGGTGCTCCAGGTAAGCTGCTAAACACTTAAGAGGTTGGCTAGCAGATGGGATGCCAGCTAACAACCAGGGGCAGACAGTAAATACCTTGAGCAGAGAGTTAGAATAGACCAGTATGTAAGTGGAAGGAGTCTGGCCAACTTTACTGTGACTTATCATTTTGACAGACACCTGGCTCAGGAGATAATTAAGTGTCTTTTGGCCTATGAACCATACCAGAAAGTTGTGCCGGCCTATAAAGTCCTAGGGAACATTTGAAGTAAAACAAGACCTTCCCTCGCCTTTATTTTTTGCCTTAGGTTCACTAAGGAATATCACACCCAGCAGCAGACTATGAAGCTGAGCAGAAATAGCAATTTGACAAGAAAGAGCAAGTGAAGGGTAATGGCTTTGACGAAAACATTTGCCAGTGTTTACTCCATTGGGCCAAGAATGGCTTGCCTGGACTAGTGTGAAACTTACTTGAAACCAAAAAAGTAAAAAAGCTGATATCCTGAAACAGTACTAGAAGAAGAAATGTATATATATATATATAGAGAGAGAGATAAATTTGGCATAGAAATAAGAAAAAAGCTCACAAACTAACGGTAGAATTATGTCATACTTGAACTCTGAACTTTGCATCAACTGTTTAGGTGCTTCAATGCTCATGTCAGTTAAATGAGAGTCATGTAAGTCACCAATTCATCTGATTGGTGACTGTCAGGAAGCAGCAAGGGCTAGCTGCACCTCAAGAGCTGGGGAGCCAAGCATGGTAATGCAGCAGGTGGAGACAGGAATCTTTTAGGAAGCTATTGGCTCCATTCCTTAATGGGTGCACATGTTCCCTGGTCATCTTTATGCTGCTTGTATTTCAGCTTAAGTTGTTACGCTTCAGACCCTTGCCAGTTTCAATTCTGACAGGGCCTAGGCTTTCTTAATGAATGACATCCCAGGGTGGTCCTGCTATATTCCACCTTTGTTTAACTCTTCTCTCTTCCCACTGCCCACACACCTTCTTTTTGTATTCAGCCTCAGTGAGGGGGTTTTCACCCTGTTTGGCAAAACTTGAGCCGGCTGCTATGCCTACCCATTTTCTTGCATATCAGTATGGATGATTCTTGAGCCTTGAGGAAATTGCCCTTGAAGACTGAACACCTGTCTCAAGCAGCAGTACTTTTGATTCAAAGATCGAAGCCGAAATTCCTTTAAGTGGTATATTCTTTATTGCAGCGCTGGATGCACGGGGGATCTCTCCACCTATCGTGCATACCCAAAGCGGAAAGCAGTCTTGAATTTATACAATCAATCTATCAGTATTCTACAAGCACCTATACATATGCATTACCTATCCCCCGCCTTCCCTTGCTTCTCATGCTAATTAGCCTTTTGGCACCTTGCGCCTGCCTAGAGCCTCCCAAGAATTGTGGGCAGGGGTCTTTGGGACGTGGGCAGGGGTCTTTGGGAGGAAGACCCTGAGTCTTCCTCACAGTGTACTTCTCACCTTTGGTCAGGAATCTGCTGAATTGGCACGTTTCTTAATTGCGAGAGCTGGTTGTTGCTAATTCTTCCATTTGTTGTATCTTTATAATGAATTTCAATGTCCAGTTTTGAGATTTATAGTCCTTACATTTGTTTCTCTGTCCGTCTGCCGCTTCCTTATCATGAGTTCCAGTGTCTTGTTTCGAGATATACAGTCCATGTCTGGGGATTGTCCTTGCCTCCCCAATGCCTCCCCAATACCTCCTTAATCACTTTTGAAACAGTGCTTTTCTTTGTTGTGAACACCTGCCCACTTCTGCTCATGACATCCTTGGAACACTTTTCTATAGCTTCTTTGAGGGCAGTAGTCACTTTCAACAGGGTATTGTATCTTGTATTATTGTATTGTGCTTATATCATATCTTTAAGTGAGAATTGGGAAGTTGAAGCCAGTGTTTAAGAAGGGAAATGTTCAATTCTAAATATGAGGTCATGCTATAGATGAAGTGTGAGCTCTAATATGCTGTAGGGCATTATTTCTCCTTAAGCAAGGAGAAGCAATTGGTTTAGTTCCTAAACCAATGTGAACACCAATTATTGTTCCTTAAAAAAGATTATTATATAATGGTTGTTATTATAACCATTTCCAGTACCACCAGTCTCTCCAATTAAATCTCAGATCTCTTGTTTTATGTATACTACCAGAAACTATATGATGTTGGACAAAAATGCAGTAAAACTCTGCTGGTGAGTAAAATTCTTGTCAGGTCCACCATATATGTTTGTTCCTATGTTTTAGTGATGACAGGGAAATACTTTTGTAGTTACACTATTCTTGCTAACTTCCCTAAACTGTTCCAAAATTCTGTCTCAAAGTTGTTTTTTTTTATTTTTACCAGATCAGTGCTGTTACTCAAACTCGTGGGAACAGAGATGGTGCAAGAGAGCTATTGAGTAGAATAGTGCAGAAAAAGGATTGGTTCTCTCCTTTCTTGGTTGCTCTGCGTGAAACACAACATGAAGACCTTGCAGATGATTTAAGTGGAAATACAGGAGGTAATCATCTTATTACACCATAATAATGTGTGTTTTTTTTTAACATCTCTTTTTGAGCTGTTTCTTTGGAAACAGTGCAGGGTTCCAGCCATATTGATCTCACTATAGACAAATAGTGAAAAGACAAATGCTTTCAGTTGTCTGAGGATTTCAGAATGAAGTTATTTAACAGCTAACTTGATAGATTCTTAAACACTAGAAATCCTTATTAAGCAATTTCAAACTTAAAACAGTATGACCAAAATTGTAATTAAACTGAATACTTACCTTTTGTAACCCATTGGTTTTCAATATGATATTTGTATAATCATTAATAATAAATAGAAGATTACTTTGAACAAATAAAACAAGCCTTTTCTGGATTCTTCTTTCACCACAAAGATTAATGTTTCTCTTATAGCATGGTTTACAAATACATTTGGTATTTTAAAGTAGACTGGAGCATATCTCCTTGGGGATAACACATTGATAGGACTTAAGATATATTGCATAACATTTACTGGAAGTAGTAGAATAAACTAGTAAACATTATTTACAGAAATGAAAGTAGGAGGTTGAGGTTTTTGGTTACCACTTTCTATTCCTGTACAGTGATTATAATATTGTAAAATTATCACCCTCCATGCTAAAATATGGAAAAAAGGAGACCCCAACCCCCAATTTTATATTGCAGTCAGCATAGGTTGTATAAGATATTTGAGAATTAATTTTTTAAGTGAGTCAGATGGTGGAAATAGATCAGCAACTACTGTGGTCCTGAGTTTCATTTTCTGTTACACATTTGTCAGGCTTAAATTCTTGTCTTCGTTACTTTGCTATCAGGTAAAAAAATAATAAATGCATAGTACATGCACTAATTACTAAAAGGAGGGCTACAAGATGGTGAAGGGTCTAAAGGACAAGACATATGAGGAGCAGCTGAGGTCCCTTGGTTTGTTCAGCCCAGAGAAGAGGAGGCTGAGGGGAGGCCTCATGGCAGCCTGCAGCTCCCTCACGAGGGGAGCGGGAACAGAGGGGCAGGCGCTGAGCTCTGCTCTCTGGGGACAGTGACAGGGCCTGAGGGAATGATACGGAGCTGGGACAGGGGAGGGTGAGGCTGGATGTTAGGGAAAGGTTCTGCACCCAGAGGGTTGTTGGACACTGGGACAGGCTCCCCAGGGCAGTGGTCACAGCACTGAGCCTGCCAGAGTTCAAGAAGCATTTGTACAAAGATCTCAGACACATGGTCTGAGTTTTGGGTGGTCCTGTGTAGAGTTAAGAGGTGGCCTCAATGATCATTGTGAGTCCCTTCCAACTCAGGATATTCTGTGATTCTATGAAGTCAGAGAGAAATCATTTTTGTGTTTGGAATAAGACAAAGAAATGGAAGGCAGGAAGACATTTGGGGAAAGTTCTCACAGGTTTTCAGTTTTATGAGAAGGTTTTGAAGTCTTCTTTTAAGGTACATCTGTTAATGACCTTACAAAACTTACAGAATTCAGAAGAGATTTATGATCAATAACTTTTTAAATAAATATTTATGAAAGCATCAGAATTCAAAACTACTGTTTGTCAAGACCATATGTCATGCTGATGTGCTGATGTGACAAGCATATTGAATACAGACTAATTCTTTGGTTTCTGTGCTACACAGTAAAAGAATATTTTTTTTATAGTGCCATGTTATTTCTTTTGTTACTTTATAGGAAAAGAGAATAAAGGAAACGGGGTGAAGAACAGTACAAACAAAGAAACAGAAGCTGCAAGCCAACCAGGACATTCTGTAGTGAAGGATTTGAAACAGCAAGAAAATCTGAATGGTGGTTCTGTCAGTGAAAATGGTGTATTGGAAACATCTGTTGAAAAGAATTCCGTAGTTTTGGGTACGTCCACTAATTGGTATTGTGTTCTGGTACCAGTTCAACTTTAGTAACTGGAAGTAACTAAGAGAATATTCTCAGTTTATTAGTTCCCATCTTGCTCAAATATTCGGGAACATATGCTACGTTCAATGTGAAGGGAATTAATGAAAAAAGTAAATCTTGATTTCTTGGAAGCAGTAAATTCTATTTCTTCCTATCAGTTAACTGCAGTACCAACTTAGGGGACAGATCTTTAAATTTGCTTACTTCACTTCAAAGGAGTTGCTCTCAAAAAAAACTGTTGTCATATTTGAACTAATTAATCTGAAAGGTATGAAAAAGCTTCACCTAAAGTAACTACACCAAGCTAGTTCAGAAACCTATTTGCTAGCACAGTGCAGAACGGCTTAGAAGGACATTGCCAAGAAATTGTTATGGCATGTTCGTATGGATTCACTTTTTAAAATGTGCCTGTGGAGTTGATCATGAGCAATAGCAACTACCAGCAGCAATTCCCAGATATAGCCAGGAACTGATGATTCAAACATATGCTGTATGATTAAGGAACCATTTGTATCTGTTACAAGTTCAAATGCAGCTCAAACAATAGTTGCAATTGAGATGAATCGTGCCTGAAATGATTTTAGTGAGCTTACTCAGACAAAGGAGTAAGACAACTAAAGTTGCTCTTTTTTTCATCAAACATGAATATGTCAAGAAAAATTTGGCTCTGAAAACTGTGGCCGTTCAGTGTGTAACAGTAGTAGCTTATTTTTCATTTAGCGTGATCTTAACAGCATATTACAATGATTTATAGCAATTAGTGGATTATTGACTGCAGCAGAAATATAAGCTTAGTTTTCCTGCATTAGAACATAATTTTGCCTTATAAAACAGAGGTGCCAAATATTTATTGATGATTCAGAATGAGTCTGACTAAGTTATCCTTACTCTTAGGGTTGTTTCAGGGCAAGTTAGGCTCTTAATTGTAGCCTTGTTCTGGATAGGTTTTCACTGCTGTTAGTGTGATCTTACCTGACTATTTTTAGACCAGGCAGGTAAAAGTACAACTGGACCCCAGATTCTACTTCCGTGTAGGCTAGGAACCCACCTAATTTGCACTTTGATCTGTCAGTTTTGCAGTACACTCCCACCATTCCTCCATATACTGAGGACAAATTTCAAGGAGGAAGAATTGTTTTCAAATCACTTGATATTCCTGCATTTTGCATTGAATCTGAAGACTCCCCTGACCCTTTTATTGCAGTAGATAAGACATAGTGAGTCAGGGAGAAGGTAAGAGAGCCCGTGGTGGTTTTACCCTGCTGGGCAGCTAAACTCTACCACAACCACTCTCTCACTCCTCCTCAGATGAAGAGGAGGAGAAGAAAGTATGCTGGAAAGAAGCTCCATCACAGCCAGACCCAGTACAGAGCCATAGGGTCATAAAGGTAGAGTAGAAATACACAATTTAGTCTGAGAGAAAACTAGAAAGAAAACTGCCTGTACAAGAATACAGATAAGACGCTGCATCCACAGAATACAACACTGAAGTTTGCAAGGTCAGAGTTGGAGCACTTGAATTGAGGTTTCTCTTAACTGTATAGAAAGCACTTCAAATAAATAGCAGCTGTGTTTTTCAAGATCTGTTTAATAAAATGAAGTAGATTGGAATGAATAATTATATCGTAGGAAAGATACAGATAGAAAAAGAAGCCAATGTGTTTTGTTTCCATCCTTATCATCATGCTCAAAGCCATGATTTCAAGAGTGTTTTGCCCCCTGTTGGTTCCAGTTCACAATGAAAGTTCCATGAAAATCTGACTAACTTGTGGTTACTATGAGGTGATAACTGATGGTGATACTATAAGGTGATGACTGATTTTTTAAGTGGAAGTTTCAGTAATGTCTTACAAAGTGTGCCCCTTAATGCTTCAGAGTGGAAAAAACAACCATTAATTTGAAAGTAGGACAGTTTTGACCAGTTTCCAGTCACATGACAGGAAAGAAAGACTATAAACAAAAAAAAAAAATGCATATTTCTATGTTCTTCATTGCATTCCATTGTCTTTATACTTATTTGTTAGTGCAAAGTGACATAAAGTGACAGTGACAGCTGTTAGAATATCAGCCCTTTTATCTCCATTGTTTTGGAAATGATTAATTTTTTTTCTTTTAAAATAATTCAAGAAGATTAATACAATCAAAACAGGAGAATATTATGCTATTCAACTTTAATTTGGAAGATGAGTATTGCACATTTCATTTTACCACTGATGTTTTCTGTTGTAATGCATGCTGCAGATTGTAACTTGGATAACTGAGTATAAAATACTTTGTTAATACATACTCTCTGTTACATACACATCTTCTAGTAGGTCATTTTTGAAGGAAGACCATAATTCCATCTTTTCTTTCCTAATTCCATGGATTACTAGAAAGTGAGCAATAGCAGTGTCACTTTCAGAAATTGAATTCTTACTAAAGCTACTTAATATTTTGTCAGAGATCTTTGAATATGGTTTATAACTGGTGATGTTTTCTTCTATTTTCAGGGCAATACTGTCTTTTGTGTGATATTAAATACATGCTATTATATAATAATAGTAGGGAATATTTATTAGATCAGGGTCCTGCTGTGAATATGCATTTTTTAAGTGCCTTTATTTTGATTACATTGATTTCTGTGAAACTAGCCTTTTAATTTATGTGCTTAAAGTGTGGTGGAGATTCATAGTTGAATTTGATTTTGAGGTTTGTAAGCAATAAAGGAAGAAAACTGAGGACAGCAAGACAGATATTTGCCTCTTCTTTAATGGTTATGTCAGGTAAACTGGAAAATAAGACTTAACCAAATACTGGACTACTAAGGTGGCTAAGGTAGCTTCATTTCAGTTGTCTATATTATGCTTTTTTCATGAAATAGCTGTTTAGTTTCACTTAGTCATTCACCTTTCGAGGAGACCAAAGCTTGCATAAAAGGGAAGTCAAAACTTCGCATTTTTACTGAATGCAGACAAGGTGAAACTTCTACCTCACTTCAAGATTACAAGATTTTGTAATGTACTTTAGGAGTAATGATCTAAGACTTCCCTGTTAGTTCTAATCTCTCACAGCATCTGTTTTGCTGTACCAATTATTTGTTGGGGACAATAAGTAAAATAGATAAGGAAAAACTGAACACAAGTTCTATGAGATAATTACGTGTATGTCACTGTTATTATTCTGACTGTTTCTCACGGACACTATGAGCTCAGTTACAGAGTGCTGCAGGCAAGCTGACAAACAGTGGAGGATGAGTCTGTTTGCAGAAGATTTCTCTAGAAGAACTCTGTGTATCTCTTCAGATGTTAGAATTACCGTGTTTTGGTAAATCTGTATAAATTACACTTGTGGCTTAAAAAAAATAAAAATAAAAATCAGTGCAATATATTGATTGCCCAGCAGAGGGAGATCTTAACATTAGAATATCTGCAGGAAACTTGCCAGATTTCTGTACCAGCGTCCAAGTTTTCTATTGAGTGTAACAGAATTGTCGGTCTCTGCTTTTACTTGCAATCAGTTTGGAAGATTTATTTTGTGTCCAGTTGTCAAACATGTTTTTCTTTCTTTTTTTCCCTTCTGAAAAGGAACACAGGACTAGAGGTGATCATGCATGTGGTCCTATGTGGACCCTTACTTCTAAGCAAACAGAAAATAGATGCCTGACTACACTAAATTATGAACCCCGTCATCTTATCCATCTTTTCTTCCGTAGGAAAGGAAATTATTTTTCAGCCATCCCTGCCAGACATTTGTCTAGCCCATTTTGACAACTAAGGGAGAGAGTAAATGATACACTGGCTATTTATATTTGTATAGCAAATATACTATACTACATTTGTTTCTGTTTTTTCATTTAGAATCGGATGTCGCTACAGAAGATAGAAGTGTCAGTAACATGAATGAAAACCTGGGACAGAGCAGTACAACCAGTAATTCAGGTATGTTTCCCTTCTCTTATTGAGTAACTGCAAAATAAACTCTGGAGGGTAAGCCCTCTATGACTATGCTAAACCAAAAATAAATGGAAAACGTTTACTGTGAACTCCAACAACAGTATTTATATACCAAACTTCCTCTTATTTTGTTGGTAAACAGATGCCATTTTTATGGGTCTGGACTTAACTTCAAGCCCCAAAGGAGCTGATTTACTGGGATCCTCTGAATAGGTCTCGAAACATTGCCATCATAGAAATGGTCAGTGATGCAGAATACAATCACACAGACTGGAATGAACTTCTGGAAGTCATCCAGTGAAGTTATCTGTACAGATACTCATAATAATGCCACATTTTTGTGCTTCTTTTGCTCTGATGAAGAAGCTAAATTGTGTCTGGACCCTGTACTGGGGAGATAAGAGGGATTAAATTGGAAAGGTTTTAGAGGCATCAGAAGTTGAGGAGCAACATTTCCTGCATACTTGCAGAACCATAATGAGGATCTACTTTGGACCTAAAGAATTTAATAGCACTGTTTGCAAAAGTAACCTAATCAATGGAGATTAATATCCAAAGACCTTTGCAAATCTCACATTTAAGAATACTTGCAAGTTCTAAATGAAGTGTAGCATTAAACTAAATATTAGATTGTGTTTAGATAACACTTTTCAGACAGATGTGAACTTGCTATGTATAAACTCTGAAACCAATTAAACACTGCTGTTGTAAAAGACACTCCACTTTTATTTATTTATTTTTTAACCTCAGGCAGAAAGAATTTGCAGCTGTCTTCCGTGGTGAACAGATATTGTTTGCCCTACACTGAATTCAAGAATCCATTGACTTCTAGAAACTAGCCTGTATATAGTTTGCTCTGTGCCTATATCTTGTGCAAGGACTAAGAAAAATCTGGGTTACTTTACAAGCCAGCTCTGCCTAAAGAGACTAGTATTAGATCAGTAAAGTCAAGTAAAGTTGTAATATGTCTTAAGCCTACAAAGTGTTTACTGAAAATGCTTTAGAATAGTTTCAACCTTTTTAAAACTAAAAATCCTGTATTTTACAAGTGCACAGAAGATTCAGGATATCTCAAATCTAAATTGCTACCCCTCAAATCTAAATTGCTACCCTACAGATAGGGTTTTATTCTATGTATTGTTAACTCTGAGGAATATACTTAGCACTTCTGTGCTGAGGTGACACATCAGTCACACTGGACTTTTTCCTCACTGTGTCACATGAAATGTCAGGGCACAGAAACTTCTCCATTTTGTGAGCAGACACACTATATCCGTTGGGCAGGATGATACAGGCTACTGGTGTGTGGTAGCACATACATAAATATATGGCCTGAGCCTTTAATATTCCTGAAAAATCTCACATTTAGTTGAGCATTGGCTATGTCCAGTAGTCCAGCAGAAAAAAATCACTACAGTTACGTGAAGAATGCAGAACAGATTTTTTTTACTTGTTATTTATTACATGTTCTGTTTACATTTGAGCTTTAAAAATAGTTGAAAAGTTTTTAAAAACATTAATGCTTAAACTCAGTGAGAGCAAATATGAGAAAAATAGTGGAGATACAGATGGAATTGGTGATATTTTTGGATTTTATAATTTGAATTCTTGCAGTAAGGCTGTTGTATTAGATGTCTGGATAGATCTTAATGCACTAATAGGAGTTTGATTTTAAAGCAAAGAGTCCTATGGATTTAGTTGCCCTTTTCAATGCAAGGATCATTTTACATTTAAGAAAAATGTTGGAATTAGGATAATAGAAGAATAATTATCATGTTTCTTTTAGCACAGAGCAGCAGTTTATGAGCCTTGTATGAAGGCAGACAACCTCCCTAAAGTTTTACTGTGCATGATGAAAATTCTTTAATGGAATCATATCCTGTGGAAAGATTCCTGTATTAGCCTTTATCTTACCAGGAGCCGAGGAAGCTAGGAGAGAGATAAGTTAAATATTTTTTAGGCATGGATGGTTAGTTGAGGATGTTAAGATACTGAAATTTAACTAAACAGATGGGTGATAAAGTGCTAGTTTCAATATGATTGAACTATTGTATTTAGTCAACCAGAAAGCAAACAGTGTTCTTCCTCAAAAGAGAGTAGTAGAAGTCAGATAAGTAAGAGCAAGTACTCTCTGGTGTAAATTTCCCTGTGTTCCAGATAGTGCTGCACTCACGCTAAAAGGCAAAACAAGCAAAAAACACTTAGGAATGGTATTCGGGTGTTTCCATCAGCAGTATTTTATCAAGCTTCATTACTTTTTGTTAGTTTAATTTTATTTAATGGAATAAGGTTTACTAGAAAAATACACTTATTTTTCATATGATGTATCAGTGATAATAAAAGCCCCATGATTCTTCATTTAATATCATCAGGAAATAAAACTAGAGGGTTTTTTTCCTCATTTTTAGCCTAGTAGGATTTCTGCCTCTTATTCGCTGACAACAGTACAAGTTCAGGGTAATTAATAGTTCAGGATAAACAAACATATCTGTAGAAAAAAAAAGGCGCAGAACCCCACTAATGTAAATACTTCTTACATTCATATAGATAATTTCTGACTTCCTAAATATGTATAAACTCAGAGAGCTGACATGCTTTTCTCACTGCCTGAAATTGTGACATCCCTTTTAACTTTTGAATGTTGTTTGTTTTATCTGTGAGAAGTAAATATGAACTTTCTGCCATTGCATTTTACATGATAGATGGAAGGTTTTGGCCTTTAGGTGGCAAATGCACATGGCCTTTTAGTGAACAGCTCAGACTGCATTATGTATGAGTCAGTCTGGAGGCACCACAATTTGCATTGAATAGGTGGTAACATTCTGCAGCTAGCTCTGTCTTGTATGGGTGATTGAATTTTCTTATCTATTTGATCTTTATACTTTATAACTCCCTTCATCTATTTTTAAGTAGTCCCTATCTCTTTTTCTTTTTCTATGGCTCCATCTTTTTCTTTTTTTTCTTCCTCTGGGAAGTATTCAAAAAGGTAGCTCACATGCAAGCAAATAAATTTCAGTACCGATGAAAGAGAGCATCACATAAGATTGTCTAGATTATGCATACTACAGCTCTGAACACAACTTTTGTTGTTCTCAGTGCTACTGAATTGTATCATTTGAATTCATACATAATAATAATCATATTAACATAGATGAATGAAGTCATATTGTGGCTTATTCCACCTACCCTGTTAGGCAACTGGATATAAGCACAGGTCCACAGAACAGCATTTCCTATGCTAACACGCCATGTTTCTCTTTATTCAGAAGATGTATCTCATAATAAATTTATATTTTCCATTTGTCACTTGTTTAATATTCTGATAAATGCTTCCTGTTTGATATTTATATTTCTTTGCACCCTTAGATGAAGATGAAATGGAGAGCAGAGCTTCACCTGAACCAGATCTGATCCTGAGAGACTACCAGATGGAAGTTGCAAAGCCAGCACTGAATGGGGAGAATATTATAATATGTCTCCCTACAGGCAGTGGTAAAACCAGAGTGGCTGTTTACATTACCAAAGATCATTTGGATAAGAAAAAAAGAGCATCAGAACCTGGAAAAGTTATAGTACTTGTTAATAAGGTATGTTGGTACATTTAAAAAAAAAATAGTATTTTGCAAACCACATGCACTGTTAGTAAAGAACTTGTGAAATGAATGTAAATACATTTTTCAGCTTCTCCAGATGTAGGTATGTTTAAAGGCACACAACTATAGACTGTCATCTCCATTATATTGCTGAAAACATGAGTGATTTTAATTTAATGCAGCACATGTGAGTATTTGCATGTAGCCAATTAACTACATTATCGGAAAAAGTTTTTTATTTCTTGTTAGGATTAATAAAAATGAAATAACATTTAAAAATATATTTTTCACGTTCTGTGTTTGGATCTGGTAATGAAGGCCACCTAATGAGTCTCAAAATAGTTAGGTAATATTCTGTCAGATTTTCTGATAAGACCTGCAATTTTTACAGTTAAATTCAGAGCATATAACCTAAACCAAAGTTTTTCTATGGTAATATTAAAGTGTGTAAATACATTTAAGAATTTTATTGAAAGATTAAAAGATATCCCTATTCTCCTATGAGAATAAAATTGTTAGTATGTTATAAGCTTAGTCAAAGAGCCAGAGCATTCATTGTTTGTTCTTTCCAAGACACAGTTAAGCCAAAGTTCTTAGGGCAAAAAGTTTTTCTTAGGAACTTTTTTTTTTTAATAAACATTTTGGGAAAATGTTTTTATGAACATTTTGGGAAAATGTTATGAACATTTTGGGAAAAGACCTGTGGAATGAAAAGAAGTACAGACATATAAATACTTCAATGGACAGAGAACAATGTTGATGAGAATGAGAGGGGATTGCTTTGTGGATTTTTAGTGTTTGCTTTTCCTTTTTTTTTCAGGTCCTATTGTGTAGTGAATAAGGGTTTGTTTACGTTTTTTAAAGAAAAAGTATGTTTTGCACAGAGTGTATATTCACCTATCAACACCTCTGGCAAATAGGTATATATTTATAATCCTTATAATCCTATGTATGTTCTGGTATAAATTATTTGGAAACTTTTTTTCAGGTACCGCTAGTGGAACAGCATTTACGAAAAGAGTTTAATCCATTCCTGAAACATTGGTATCAGGTTATTGGTTTAAGTGGTGATTCTCAGCTGAAAATCTCATTTCCTGAAGTTGTCAGAAGATATGATGTGATCATCAGTACAGCACAGATTCTTGAGAATTCACTGTTAAATGCAACTGAAGAAGATGAAGAAGGTGTCCGCTTATCAGGCAAGATTTTCATTCTGAAATTTTTACAGAAGGTCAAAAGTTCTGGAAAACTGCAGATTAAAAATGTGCCAAACTCAGTAGTTAATGTAGTTCATTTGACTGTTTTTAAAAATGCAAGCTGTACTCTGAGAGTCAAAACCAGATCTTAATGTGCTTGCAATTTTTTGAAGCCAAGTTAGACTTTTGCAGTGCACCTGTTGTGCATCCCATTTTATGTAGCTCAAGCACAACCTTGTGCAAATACAATGATACTGATTTCAGCTTACAGGCTTGGTAGAACATTGAATTATATCACGTAGAAGCCATGAATAGAAGTAGAAAAAATATTAAAAACTCAAATGCAGTAAGTAGTTTGAGAAATACAATGAAGCATGGGATAGAAGCCAATCTGTTATAAAAGCTGTAATCTTTAAAATTTTACCATTTTGCTAACACATGGAGATAAGATTACTTCTAACTACATATAGATAGGCAGCTACAATGGTCTCCTACAACAGATACAGGAAGTTGCAGAGCACAAAAAGAAGAAGATGAGATAAATTATATTGTTAGCCCAGAAATCTAAAGTGGGAGATACTATTTGAAGATCAGAAAGGAAATTGTATTATCTGCCAGTGATGGAACAAAACATGACTGCAGCTCCAGGATTTGGGCTGCAGTGACCCTCCTCTGTGAAAGTTGACTTCTCCCTCTATATGCATGCAGTCAACTCTATTCTAGATGGGATAGGAGATAGCTGATGGGAGAGCTACAATGTTCAAAATAAGGGAATTAAGGTAAAACAAGAATTTGTCTGAGTGTTACAGAGACAACAGGGAAGCATGGTGTCTGTCAGTGCCTAGTGCTGATTGGAGTACTTGCTTGATCCAAACCAACTCCTAATAAAGCCACTCGAGTATCCCAGAATTACCTCCCCTCCCACAGAATACCTTTTCGTTATCTTAGGTAGAGTTCTAAAGATTTTGTTGTATTTATGTAATTTACACCTCCACTAAGTCAGTAAACCTTCCCAAATCTGAATCATCTGAGAATACCATATAGAGGTGCCTAAATGCTTCTACAGAAACTGCTGGCCTAATTGGGCTGAGTCCCAAGCTTGTGTCATGAGGTTTCACACCTTGCAAAGTTTCCTTCATAGAAAGTTATAATACATATGATCTATATATATAATGTAGAAATGTTAGAAATAAACAGAAAATTTGGTTTGAAACCACACAACTCCAGTCCAAAATAGCTTCCTAGACCACTTGTGTGAAAACAGTCACATTTCCCCAGTGACATGGAGCAATAGTTTGCTTTCTTAGTGGTACTCTTTGGCTTAATATCTAAATAAAATTTCCCCTGTTCACTTTCCACCTTTCTTCAGGTTCTTCAAAGACCTGAAAAGATATTACATGATATTTTCCCCAGCAGAAGGGCCCATTCAGACTATTCTAACTCTCTGTTAGTTTCCAACTTTTGCTGCTGGTTGACACAAAAATCATTTGTAGCGATGCAGCAGTGTTAGCACACCAATGTGTAAACAAGGGCATGAAAATTGCCTGATTAAAAATTAAATTAAAAAATGAGTTTAACCCAAATCATTTCAGTCATCTGCTTTACAGACATTGCCACAGTTTTGTAGGGAATTCAACATAGAGAGTTACTAGCTAGTTAGATGAAGGGTGGGAACTCCATAAACCAGTTCTGCTGCTAGAGAAAGAGTTTATGAGTCTTTGAAATAAGAACCTTAAAATATATTTCAGTATCTGCATATGTAAACATGTAGATGAGATGTTCTTTGTGTTTGTGAAAGATTTAAAACAAAGAAAAAATACTTTTCTTTATCATATTGTACTCTACCTGTTTCATGTAAATATGGTCTAACTAAAAACCACAAAATCAGAGTCTGAATCTTCAACAGTTTCCTCAACTACAAAAGCGAGATGATCAGTAGTGCCCTCTCCATCTGTTTGTTTTTCCCAATGACACATCCACAGAGTAATGTAAGTCTTTTAATTGGGCAGAAACAGGGGGACAATCTCTGTGTTGCTATAAAATTGAAGCATATTTTGATCAGCACAGGACTTTCTAGAGTGTCTGAAAGACTTCTAATATGTTACATATGTTCACATAGACAAATGATATGTATGTAGTTTGTCAATGCATTTACGGATATGCTTATAAAAGATAGCATAGATAGTGTAGAACTATAATATGTTCCTACTAGTGGTTACTATCTGCTATACTGGTTATTAAAAATACATGTCCAAAATTCTTTATACCATCAGATTGTTTTTGCAAGAATAGAAAAGCTTTCTATGTTATATAAAAACTACTTGATACATCAGGAGTGCAGCAAAAATTCCAAAGTTCATTAAATATATACAGCTCCCATCCACCCCTTCCTCCAGTTCTGTAAATTTTCTAATGCATTAGGACTCAAACAAACAAACTGGATCTTTTCAGCACTGTGCTTACCTGTACAAAGATTTACTCACACAGTTCTACCTTTGAAAGAAAATTAATCATAATTATTTTTTCTTCTTTTTTTTTTTTTTTAAGATTTTTCACTCATCATTATTGACGAGTGTCATCACACTCAAAAGGAAGGCGTCTACAACAATATAATGCGACGTTACATAAAAGAAAAGATGAAGAACAGAAAACTGGCGAAAGAAAACAAACCATTGATTCCACAGCCTCAGATTCTGGGACTTACAGCATCACCTGGAGTAGGAGGTGCAAATTCCAACCAAAAAGCTGAAGAACATATTCTAAAAGTAAATAGCCCCTATATTTGCAAATCACTAAAGGAACAGTGTCTTGTTAAAGTAAATCTTTATAGTGTAAGGCTTCAATTATATCATCTGATTCTTTTCTTTTGTATATGGAAATTCAGCTCAGAGCCATTCAGCAAATTGTCCCACTACTAATTAATGGACATTGCTGTACGGATAAAGGTTGCTTACATAAATAGGGAAGTAAAAAGATTGCCTCACTTGAAAACAAAACAATCCAAGATCAAAGGCAAGAAATCCAGAAAATAGTGATGTTTTTAATTAATAAAAATCTTCTCTTTATGTTGCTGGATTAGAATTTACTGTGTATTTTAAGTCCGAGAGAGATCACAGTATTTTATGTCTGTATTTCTAGAGCAACTAAGCTGGGCTTCCATGTGGATTCAGGAAAGTGAAAAATGAAGTTGAATATTTAAACAATGTACCTGTTAGATACAGGTAGCGAGCAAATGTTACAGCAGCTAGTTACCGATAGAGAAGGGAGTAGTATGTGTGGTTGCATATATGCCTGACTGGAGATAATTGGTTAAATTCTGTATTTAAAACATCTGTGACTATAAAGAAACTATTTTATTTAAAATTCAATGGATATTATTACTGATACAAAAGGAGAATTTAACACAGGACTGCAGCGAAACCTCCTATTTAGTAAGATTTGCACAAGAATAGCAGACACATCGTGAGCAGGGAGGCTGGATTAGATGATATCCAGAGGTCCTGTCCAACCTCAACCATTCTGTGATTTTGTGAGAAACAGAATGTGAAATGAATATGTGAGGCGTACAAGAAGTTGTTATGCTCTATTGAAGTAGATATGGTTATGAGGTATTTTGGGACAAAAACTTCCTAGCAGTGGAAAAAGCAGAGAATTCCTTTTCATTATCTGTGAAATCTTAATGATAAGATGGTGGTTCTATGTAAAGAAATGTAATCCAAATATACAAGCTCAAATAGATAACTACTGCTGCAGACATCATAAAGGTTGCTTGCCAGACTTTTTTTTTTTCATCTGCTCATAATAAATTTAGTTTCCCCTTATTACTTCATATTCACTGACAGAAATGTGCATATTATCTTCTCAGGAGAGATCAAAAGCAGAAAAGTCCATTTTAGTTGTGCAGTTAGTTTTGAAATTTTCTCCATCTATTTCTCTTCCAAGAAAGATCATTTCAAATTATTTTCTTATTTTGTGACAAGCTTTTACTTTCAGAATTAGTCACTAACATATATTTTTTTATTTAGTTTCACCATTCTTTTTATTTATTTGTTTTGTGCTCCAAAATTTTCTCTTCTAAAGTATTGATGGTATATTTTCCTTTTCAATGTACCTATTTTTCACCCCAATCTGCAACCCCTGATTTTCTTACAGATCTGTGCCAATCTTGATGCACGTAGAATCATGACTGTTGAAGAACATGCCTCCCAACTGAAAAATCAGGTGAAGGAGCCATTTAAGAAGACCGTGATTGCAGATGACAAAAGAAAGGTATGTTTTGTCAAACAAATTGGTATTAAAGTTTAATTTCCCTTTGAAAGAATGTTGTATGGTGTCAAGAACTTTTGACTAATGCTGTTTTGCTATAGACTTACTGTGATCCATAGTGCTAATTTGAATATATGTGTGTTCGTTTTTTTATCTGCTGCCTTCTTCTGGATGGAAAAGTGTCAGTAAAGTTAAATGAAACTAAATTTTTACATATCTGCATTTACTGCATTTATATTTTTCAGATATCTGGTCAAAAGTCCTTCTGAGCCATGTTTCTGTTGGGGTGACATAATATATACTAAAAAATGTTATATTCACAGTTTAATTTTTATATTGTTCTGAGCTATTGATTTCCATAACTGTTAATACTCTTAGCAACCTTACTCAGCTTTGAATTTCAAGTTCTAGGTTTTAAGAAGTTACTTAGTGTAGTTTAAGCCAGAAGAGTTCGGTCCAGTTTTTTTTTTTTTTTGCTTGAAGATGCTTACCTACTTTAGTAATCCTTTTCTTTCTAGGATCCATTCAGAGAAAGAATTATTGAGATCATGACAGATATTCAAAAGTATTGCAAACTCTATCCAAAATCTGAGTTTGGATCTCAGCCATATGAACAGTGGGTGATTAGAGAAGAGAAAAAAGGTAACTGTATAGGGAAAATATCTTGACTTTGAATTTGTCTGTTTCTTGTTTTGTTTTATTTTATACGCAGACATGTTTTTGTTTGTTTTGCTGACTTTCAGCTGCAAAGGAAGAAAAACGCAAGGAACGTGTCTGTGCAGAACACTTGAAGAAATATAATGATGCTTTGCAAATTAATGACACTATCCGAATGGTCGATGCATACAATCACCTAAATAACTTTTATAAGGAGGAAAAAAGCAAGAAAACAATAGGAAGTGATGATGATGAACCAGCAGTATCAAAACAGGATGAAACAGATGAATTTCTACTAGATTTATTTCATGGTAAGCTTGAAATACATGGTGAATTTTAATATTTAAAATCCATAGAACCTAATGGTATAATTTGCATGGGCTCATTAATTTTTACTTTGTAGAGATTGCTGTATTGTTTATTATGCATTAAACAATGTCACAGTGTGATCATGTCCCAACATGCAGTAGATGCTCTTTGATTTTAGCCTAAGGACACTTCCTTTTTTCCGATACTAAGTAAAAATTGTTCTCTGCTGTTCTAGAATGAAGTGACCCTGAGGACATTCTGACAGGCAGACAGAATGTATATTCCATTAGATACTATTGAGGGACCAAAAGTTTAGCAAATGGAACACCAAAGTAACGTGCAATGTCCCTTTTTTAACCAGACCTCTCATACTAAGTATGCATACTTATTATGCATTGACTGCATACTAAGAGATGGGAATAATGATCCTGAGTAAGTTCCAGGTAAAGAGCAGCTACTGAGAGAATTAAACAGCTGGTTAAATTGCAGAGACCAACCGTAGTTGCCTTTTTTTATGATCATTCGCCTTGGAACTAGGATTAATGCAGTACTTTACACAATAATATTTTCTGCCTCTTTTTTCCCCTTACTGCCTTCACAATGAGAAAGAGGTAGACAGGTTGGCTCCTGGGTGGTGCAAAACAAAATGGGATTCATACTGTAGTAAAATCTAACTTCATGAACTACAAATTTAGAATGCCACCATTAAGAAATTTGGGAAATGTTAAAAAAAAAAAAAAAAAAACTTTTAGACAAATTAATGTGGTAATGTCATTGTGTTTTTTACTCACCATCCATACTTGTCTTTGTGCCCACTGCCTTAGAATTTCAGTATTGAATTGCTGCTGAGAACTAAAAAGTTAAACTAATTAAAAATTAAACTTAGTTTTCTAGAGTGATTTCATTTCCATATGTAAATGAAGTTCAGAGAAACTGATAGCCAAAAGGAAATTATAGTCCAATCTGTTCCAGTTATATCACTGATTGTGCCAGGAGTAGTAGAAGGAAATCTAAGGAATTTGTTTCCAACTTTTAAGAATGGGGTTTATCTTTGGGAGGTAAAGTTACTGAAGCTCTTAGTGTAGGTTTAAATACATGAGAAAACTATAGGTGTTTGTTACATATATCTACTTTGTAGATATGTGTAGCTTTATGAGTATGTAGCTTTATGTGCGATTACATTCTAAAATATGAATGAGACTGTAGTCAGAAAGCTACTGCAAATGCAGAGTACCGGTTTTGGATAAACTGACTACACTGCACTGGACAAGGTGGATTATTCACACGATAACCTGCACAGGAAATTGATATTAAAGTGGCTGTAATATCTTAACACACAAGCTTCCCCCATTCCTTTCTTAAAGTATTAGTGTTGTCTTTTTGTAATCATCTGTCCATGACATAAGTTTTTAAATATTAAAAATGTAAATTAAAAAAAAAAAAAAACGTGTGAGAAATCCTCCCTGGTCAATGATGCCTGTGTAAGAGAGTCATTCATTGAACCATTCAACCTCTATACAGAAAGCTGCTCTTTGTTTTTCTCTTTTTTTTGTTGTTGTTTTGTTTGTTGTTTTTTTTTTCCTAGAGCTTTTATTTTACATAGTACTGTTTTTTAACTTACATTTTCTATTTTTAAAGCAAAAAAGAAACAGCTAAAAGAGTTGGCTAGAAAGCCAGAATATGAAAATGAGAAACTGGTAAAGTTGCGAAACACTTTAATGGAGGAGTTCACAAAGACTAAAGAACCTAGAGGAATTATTTTCACAAAGACTCGGCAAAGTGCCTTTGCCTTATTCCAGTGGATTAAGGATAACCCAAAATTTGAAGAAGTGGGGATTAAGGCTCATTATCTTATTGGTGCTGGACACAACAGTGAAACTAAACCCATGACTCAGGTACAGAACTATTCAATATGGTGTTAAAATCCTGTACTTATTTTGAGAAAACAGTTTGGTTTAGTACTAGAACAAAGGACTGAAGTTTGGAGCCCAGAGTTCTACTTTCAAATCTGCCAGCATCTTACAATCATAAAGTATAGCTTAGGTGAATAACAGTATTTTAATTGTATTTCCACGAGATGCAACTTTTATTGGTGCTTGTATTCCATGACAGCAAGAGTAACAGGAAAAAAGTTTCCTAGAGGAATATGCAGTCAAAAAGGGACACAAGTTGTAGTGAGATATAGGAAGAAAAAAAAGTGAACAAAATGGCAGTAGGAAAGTATGATAGTTAAATAAGGTCACACTTACTTAGACAACATTGATTCAAATTATAGTTTACTGGACAAATTGAAAGATAAACTGAATTACAATGCTAAGGATGAATGTCTTTTCCTGATATCATCATTTAATCAATTTATTCCAATTTATATGCATGCTTCATACAGACACAGTCATTGAAAGAGAATTTGCCAAAACCATGAAAACTCTGATTGATAACTCAACACTTCTTCTCATATCAATGTGTTCACTTCATACACAACATCTCTCTGACAATTTATTTATACATTCAAATTTAATATTTTCAAAATAAAGTGCTTCAGTATACTAAATGCTCTGTTCTGCTTTTTACACCCTGTAAAATTGCCACTTCAGTATTTAAACAATAATGGTGTTACTTTTTGCTGGGCAGAGTCTATTTACTGCAGTTCCTTTCAGTTTCAAAAAAACGTATAGGAATTGTTCTGTACAAAGTAAGCTTGTTTTCTGAAAAAAAAAAAAAAAAGTTCTTTAATCACTGTACCATATTGCACAAACAAAGCAATAGCCTCTATATTTTGAAACTGAATGCAGTATTTAGGAAGCTTCTGTCCCTCTGCTACTGATAAAGTGTCTTTGAAATGTTTATCTAATTCAAAATTCCATGTTTTGGATGCTTTATTTTTTATGTACATCATCTCCATGGTTTTTGGTGCTCCACAGATTAAAAAAAATACATTATTTTGAGGAAATTTAAGTACTTGGGAACTTGAAAGTACTGAAGGCTGTACTTAAAGATGAAAATACTGAAGTAGTAGATATCCATAATGTCTGGGTAACTACTTAAATAACTTTATAGAGCAAAGAATTGTATTATCAAAACTCCTAGTGTCTATGAAATGGAATCATCAGGTAAAAAGGTCCAAGTTCAGTTACATTTAAAACTGCCCCCAATTCCCTCACAAATGCTGAACGCATAGTGTGTTCAGAAGAAACTCCTTATTTGTCATCTTGAAAGGTGTTAAATGCAGTGGTTGAAGTGACTGAAGTTTGGCACTCCATTCTGGAATGATTGGGTTATGATTTCTTAATTCTCTTCATTACAAGAAACTTCTGTCAGAAACTAATACTGAAAGTTAATGGACCAATGTTTTTTAATTTACAGAATGAGCAAAGGGAAGTCATTGATAAATTCCGAGGTGGAAGTGTAAATTTACTTATTGCTACTACTGTAGCTGAAGAAGGCCTGGACATCAAAGAGTGCAACATTGTTATTCGCTATGGCCTTGTCACTAATGAAATTGCTATGTTGCAGGTAAGAGTTTACTGCATACCTAACTTATTTTTTAAAGTTGTTTTCTGTTTGGAATATGCAAATGGTGAATCATATTCCTGGGCTTTGGTAATACTTTTGGAATATTTGCAGACTAAAAGAAAATGTTATTGCAACAAAGTTCATTTCCAGGTACCAGCCTCCTGCTATATGAAGTGCATGTTATATAAAATTTGCATCCCTGTGGTGCAGTGTGAAATCCATTTAAAGTTCTACACAACCAGTAAACTGTCTTATGCCTGGTATAGAAAAGGTATTCTTGTATGATCAGAGGCCTGGTTGAAATTGACTTTCTGTACTTGTGTATGATGATGGACTTTTATCTTACTTGCAACCTCCCCACACGTGTTTCCAGCCTATGATCAATCAGCAATATATTTATCACTTTACAAACACGAGACAATGCACACATTCCCTAAAGGAAAAAAGAAAAAAAAAAAAAAAAAGAGAGGATAGTTTCTATAATAAAGGCAATATGTAAATTTAAAGACATTTGTACTCTTGAGAGCTAAAAAAAAAAATATAACTGCATATCATAATACCAGTTTTGTTCATGTTCTCAGTTACTTTGTAAGCACATTTGAGATATTTAAATGCATGCTTAATTTTTTGGTGACAAAATAAAGTTTCTGTTTCACAAAATGTTATGCTAATCACAAATCTCCTGAATACTATCTCACAGGTATCTTTAATGTTAATGCAGAAGGAGAATGTTGTTAATACTAATTCTTTATCTGCCTAAGTGAAAAAAAAATTGCTCCGTGGGGTCCCTCTGTAGTAAGACTTGTACATGTCTTCTGTTACAAAAATAGGAACAAGTGTTGCTTGGTGTTTTAGGGAACTTTACGCTGTTAATGTTATATTCTTTGCAAATCGTAGGCCCGTGGTCGAGCTCGAGCTGATGAGAGCACCTATGCACTTGTGGCTTCGAGTGGCTCAGGAGCTGTTGAACGTGAAGACGTAAATATTTACCGTGAGAAAATGATGTATAAGGCCATTCAGCGTGTCCAGAGGATGCCGCAGGAAGAATATTTACATAAGGTATCTACTGCAGCTCTACACTTTCCATTTGAAGAAGTCTGATGCATACTGTAACGAATACTTTCTACCTGAAATCTACTTAAGGGTAGAAATACAAAATAGTATTAGCTAATATGGCCTTGAATCCTTCTGCCAATACTTGTTTTATAATCTATGTTTCTGGACCTTTGGAGAAGTCTGCTTTTTTGTAGGAAAGCAGAGAAACACACAAGTTGGGAAATTTGACTAAAAATTTGATTAGTGTACTTAGTAAAATAAAGAGAAAGGCAATTGCTTTTTCACAGTATCTTTTTTTCCTTTAGAAGTCACACCTTATTAGGCAGAAAGATATTTTTTTTATGAAAGTATAATTTTAAGTTTTCAGAATAAGTTTTATTTGTAAGGCTCTGGAATTTATGGAAATAAATGTTTACATTTATTAGTCTGCTACAGTCATTCCACTAGAATATTACAGTGCTCTAATTGTTATGTTTCTAGATTGAGAGCTTCCAGTTGCAGAGTATAATGGAAAAACAAATGAAGGCAAAAAGAGATCAGCGTAAAACATATAAGAAAAACCCTTCACTAATAACATTCCTATGCAAGAATTGCCACAAGCTGATATGTTCAGGAGAAGATATACAAGTTATTGAAAACATGCATCATGTCAGCGTGAAAAAAGATTTCCAGTAAGTGTTTATGAACTACTTTGTCTCTTTCAAGCAGAAACAGAATTTCTTTTCAGCAAGACTTGTAACCCTATAGGCCCAGTAAGTAATAAATAAATAAATAAATAAATATTTTTCCAATATTTTCAAGTCATAAATTCTCTTGAGTTTACAGTTAATGAATTTGAAGGAAATGTTGGTTCTTCCCCTTATTTCAAGGTGACCAGGGTGTGAAACTTCAGAAAAAGATATAGTTCCTGTGGTAATATTAACTAGGTCACTTGTTATATAATGTGGTGTGTATTCCACAGAGAAACAAGAACTGAAGCTGAATACCAGTTATCCAGTGCAGAGTCTCACATTTACACTGTTACACCAGTAACAGACCCTGGATAAAAGTGTGAGCCATGACCAGTGACTCATCAACAACTTATTAATCATCTGTGATTGACATCTCTACATGCGGAGAATGTTCGTACTGGTCACACACTTCCTTTATTTCTCCCAGTGTTCTTGCTTTTTCGAATCTTCATTGCAAGAGATACCATGCCATCTAGTTTGTTAAACATTTACCTCCATTAAACTGTTTAACTTTTTAGTGCTGAAAGAGGTGACTTTCTTTTCCCAGTCATAATGGAAATTAAGAGGCCAAGAAAATGTTTTAATTCAACTTCAGTTTACTACAGTAACTTTGTAATTGGTATTGTACACTACAAGTCAGTCATGCTTTGTTATGCATGTACATGCAAATGAGTCTGCTCCAGTTATGTAGCAGACACCATCCTACCAAGTTACAGGCCCTCCAAAGTTCTTTCATTGTGACACATCACTGGTATAATTTGTAATTTTAATGAAGAAGTTTTGAAGAGTTTAATGAGAAATTAGTACTCATATGTTGAAAAAATGAAAATTTAGCTGCAGACCTAAACATTAGACTGCTTCTACTGTGAAATTGTCTCATCAACATAATGCTATCAGTCGAAGTACAGTTATAATTGAAACTATAAGGTAATAATTATTATAACCTCTCAGCACAGGCTGATATAATGATAGTAACTCACGAAATCAAGAACTCCCTAAATTAAATAATATAAGAATGTGTATATATTCTGCATCTCTGGAGAGACAGAATGAAATGATGCTGTGAAGGGGTAAAGTTGGACTACAGGGAGTAAAATAAAACCTCTAACTTTCAGACATTGTCTTTGACAGCTCAGTGGCACTTCAGAAAAACAAAAACAACAAAAAAAAGCTATCCCTTACTGTAACTCTATAACTGAAAGCCTGCTGCTGCTAATGAGGGAGGATGCACCTAAAATGTTACAAAAGAAAACATGAAGTATAGTTACATTTCAACGTTACTTAGGAGCATGAAATAGGACCTTGCATTTTCTCTGGCTCCTGAATGTGCACAACAGAGGTTACTGCCTTCTAGGTTTCATATCTGACTTCAGCAATGGTAGTCACTTTGCATTTAGGGCCATTTGTAGCCAGTAACCAATGTATTCTGACTCACGTTTTCTGTTTTTCAGACATCTTTACCATACAAGAGAAAATAAGACACTTCAAGATAAACATGCTGATTACCAGACAAATGTGGAAATTATATGTAAAGATTGTGGACAAGTGAGGAATGACTTCTTTTCATACTTCTATATTGCTGGTGTCTGTCTTTATTTTTGTCTAATGACATGACTGTTTTTCTGATTTCCTTATACTTGCAGGCTTGGGGAAATATGATGGTTCACCGAGGTCTTGACCTGCCTTGTCTAAAGATTAGAAATTTTGTGGTTGTTTTTGAAGACAAGAAAGCAACAAAGGAAATTTTTAAGAAATGGGTAGAACTGCCCATCAGGTTCCCCAGTTTTGACTATGCAGCTCATTGTCCTTCAAGTGATGAAGACTGAGGACTCAAAATGAAAATAAATGTGTTTTTTGTCTCTTCTCTGACTACTGATTATAGAGTGTTATAGAGAGTGCTGCATCCTAAACACTGTGAAAGATCCTGAGCATGAAGACACTGCCTTGAAGAGGAGAAAAGACCCAAGGGAGAAGGACAAAGTCATGCAGCAGCTGTACGCACTCAGATTTGCAGTGGCACTCTAAGACAAATAAGACCAAATACATTGCAGTGATGTGTATCCATGGAACAAATTCCCCTCTCAGTATATTTAAATGTGGGGTGGCAATGCTGTCAAAAGTGTGTTTGGTGACCTGTCTTTAAGCATAGAACATAAGACAGTCATCTTGACACTTGGTGTGGTGACTGTTTTCTGTTTTGCTTTCTGCTACAACCCTTATGAAGATAAAGTGTCTTAAAAAAGAAACCATGTAAAGAGAACAGATTACATGAGGTAATTTGTGAGTCACTGTAGCTTCTGTGTTTTCATGACAGAGTGCTTTCTCTCCTACCTTTACCTGTAAGCTAATTTTTACAGACTGTTTCCATTAAAAGAAATCTCAAAAAAATCAAGCCCTCAAGTTGACTTTAAATTGATTATCTTAATGTCCAAGAAGGACAATGACAATTAACCTTTTGTGTGTTAGCTTCACAGGATTGTTAAACTGGCTATAGCCATTGAGGTATGTATTTTTTTTTCAATAAATGAGTGTAATAAATAACCTTTACTAACTTTGGTACTGTTCATTCTCTTTCACTGTAAGTATTGTGACAATGAGAATAGAGTTTCACTATAGAAATTTAAAGGATAATGTTATTCTGACTGTAAAAAAAATAGCATCACGTGTCTCCGTAATTATCTAATTGACAGATTTTACATGTATTTTCTCCTATTTGCAAGTGAGATACTGAAGCATGGAAGGTCTGTTTGTTGTTACAACAGTCAACTCTAAATTCAGGATACTGTGGTATGTTTACTTGAATAGACATGTAAACACTTCAGTAGACCCAGGTAAAAGTTTCTAAGTACAACTTAGCTGAAAAATAGAACCCAGCAAAAAGTATTTTATTACACCTAGATCTGTAATTGATCTACATTCTTAATAGGAATAGAAATACTAGGTTAATTTTTTTCCAATCAGATTTTATTTTTGGGGGGTGGTCTCATTTCTAACTGAGAAGAGTGGCACATTTCAGATATGATCAAATTGATATTGGTCATTTTAGGAATAGCTACTTATAAACAGATCATAGTGTCATAAAATGAATATGCATCTGAGAGTTTTCACTGTAGAACTTTTGTTGATTACAATATGCTTAAGCTACAGAAATTGTAGCTAGTTTATAGGTTGAAATTATTCCACTACAGTGATTTATATTAATAAAGTACTACCTTAGGACTGTTTTAAAAAAATGGTGTCAGGTGTAGTAGGTGTAGTGAGAGTTCAGAGATTATACACGCAAAGGTCTTTCAAGTCACAGTGATTCCATGGGTATCTTTGAATGATATAATAAATGGGAAAGTCCAGTGGGAGGTAGGAAGTGTAAACAGTTCATAGCATATGTGTATTTTATTGTTTATATCTTAATAAAATGTTATTCCTACCTTTAAATATTGTGCAATGCAGAACAAATATGAAATCTCCAATTTCTTTGTTTAGTGTTAGATATTTTATTTTTTTTAATGAAACCATTTCACTCATATATTGTTCTTAGAACCAAGTTATTCTCTTTCTTGTACATTACTATTATGTTTAATAATGAAGCTTTTTGTGACTTCGGTCACAAAATTTAAATTTAATTGAGCACTAACTGCAGGCCACATTTTACATTTTTTACACATTGATCTGAGAATCTTACTGTTTAAAAATGTTGGAAATCACACACGTTATGATTTAAGATGTATTTTGT
Organism: Anas platyrhynchos; assembly: GCF_047663525.1. NCBI lineage: Eukaryota > Metazoa > Chordata > Aves > Anseriformes > Anatidae > Anas > Anas platyrhynchos. The sequence goes on along the minus strand of NC_092593.1, from coordinate 18,099,667 downwards.
TAGTGTGGTCTGTATCCAACAAATAAGATGCTACAAAGTATACTAAGAATCAATAAGAATTAATGATCAGAATGATTTCTCTTGGCAAATAAATATCATCCAGATCATTGGATATCTGTATTAATGAGTTGCTATGGTTCTTTGAATGATACTTTTAAATCAGAAAAGTTTTCTGAGATGTTTAGAAAGTAAATGTAACATAAGGCATACATAGCACTTTTAAGTGTCTGAAGTCATTTATTCAATACTTTGAAGAAGTGCGAAACCCTGATAAGATATATCATTAGATATATGCTGCTGGGTCCTCTATCAATAATTTTTCATGCTGAGGAGATCTTGTGAACACTGAGATTTTGGTACTTTTCTTTGTTGAAGCAGCAAAAACTTATGCAACAGCATTTCTTTTTTCTTTTATAGCTGAGTTCAACAGGGCCGTATCAAAAACGTGCCTGGGCTTCTTGTAGTCCACTTGTGTGCTGCTGTTACATTCCCCGTTCCTAGTGTGACTCAGCTACATTGTCACCAAAGCTTAAAGGGTGTTTACACAATCTCACTTCAGCATAATGGGTAATGAACCTCAAATGAATCTTGCTGGCTTGTAGGATAAGGATTTCCACTTCAAGTTATTGTCTCTGAATGGGGTTGTAAAACGTGCCTATATTGCTCATCCAGGAAGTGTGAAGTTATAAAAAAACAAGCTAAATTGCCATGTTTTATCTGCTAGCTGCTTCTTCATTTATTGCCTTTATGGACTCAAAGTCCTCCAGGGACTGTGACAAATCCTGATTGCATTTTCTACTTACATCTTTTATTTGTTCATAAATGTGAAAAGAAGAAAAACTATTAGTCACTGGGGATTTGTCTAGCTGCGTGTATGGCTACTTAACTGCTTCAACTTCAATTGTCTTTTCATCATTCTGTCTACTTTGGGTCTGATGTCATGCACAACCTACATAGGTAAATTGACATTTCCTCATCTGGGAAATGTAAATATTTTAGTAACTTAGAGTAGTTGCATAACTGGCTGGATAGTTGCTGTACAAATTGAATGTTTTCTGTTCCATAATTTACTTCTTCCTCCATTTCTCCAATGGATTCCTTATTGTATCTTTTTTTCCACTTTTACTTCTATCTTGCCTTATGTGGTTTTGATTTTTCAGAAGTTAGGAAGAGCTTTAGCTATTGAAAGAATTGGTATTTGCTTCTTTGCAGTACTGGTATAAACAGTCCAAGGAAGGATATCAGGAGCAGTAGGTGTATGGAGCTTGTAAGGTTCATTCTCTGCCAGGTGAATATTGTTTTGTTTCTAATGCTGCAGTGTTTGTGAATCTTACCAAAGCATGTGTCTTTAGACTTCCAAATTACAGAAGTACTATGCAGCATAAAGTCACTTACCAAAGTCATTTGGATCATGTGAGTTTGAATCATTTCCTTTGAGGCATTCTCTAAATGTTCATTCCTCAGAGGAAGTTGCATGTTTGGAAATGAAAACTAGCCTGATCAAAACTTGCATTTGCCATTTTGTGATATTCTGGTTGTTAGAAATTACCAGTGCTGGTAGGAAAGAAACGGAATGCAATAACACTGCAAACTGCGCTATTGCAAATACATACGGCATTAACCACAGAATGCTAGGAAATAAGAGTTTGGAAATATGAATAATGAGCATGAGTTACATGGAGAAAAGTATCTTTTGTTGCAATCCATTTCTGTTTTGGAATTTGTGAGTCGTTGTGGTTTTATCTTGTTAGGAAATGCTATTGTGGTTGAGCTCAGTTCAGCCCTTTATATACAGTGTATCAGAAACAATGTCTTTTGTTCTTCTCAGCCTTTTTTCCTTCATGGCTTATGTCAACATGATGTATCTTTTTCAGAAATGTTCTCGTGTATAACTTGTTCTTTGCTATTGTATCAAGAACTGATAGAGAAGGGAACTGAGAGAACACAAGCTTCTGTAAAAATAACGCATGTTTCACATCACTGGTTGTTCCGCACGAATAAATTGAATTTCTTTTCAAAAGTCTGCCCACCAAGACGCAGCGGCAGCAGCCCCGCAGACCACGTCGCGTTGCCTCAGTTGAGGCTGGGCCGCTAGGAGGCAGCGTGCCGGGCCGGGCCGGGCCGTGCCTTCCCTCCTGCGCGCCGACCGTTATTCTCCACGCCCCCGCCCGGCCGTTATGCCCCCCCCCCCCCTTCCCCCTCCCCCTCACGGGCCGCTGTGAGGAGGCGCCGCGCGGTTTTCCCCTCACAGCAGCGCCGATGGCGAGATCTGTGTTAAGGGAAAGAGCCGCGTCCCGGCTCTATGCGTGTTCCCCGTCTTCCAGATCAGGTCTGAGAGGGGTTAGTAAGAATATTTGTGCAAAGTCAGGCTAGTGAACACGACGTACTTCTCTTTTCGAGGGTTTCTTCTCTCTGCTGAGGATTCTCTTATGTAACTTTACGCTGCGGTCTCGAGAAGTTTTCTCTGTTTTCAGTTGACCTCATTTAAGTGAGCTAAATAAAATACGTACAATTGGTGGTTTAAGTGCTATTTCAGAATGTGCACAGGGCCAGTAGATAGTTACTGGCCCGACCTCTGTTACTTAGCCCACAGAAGTTTACTGTTTTCAGAGGAGAAAAAGTAGTTCTCTTTACATGTGGAAGACATTAAACAACTTGTGGTTTTGCTTCTTGTTTTGCATTTTTATGCCATCATTTATTATTTCAGAAAGTAAACATACAAGAGTTATAGATAAACAATAACAATGTGCTTGAATTTTCTTTTAATTTCTCAGTAGAAAGTAGAAATAAGGTCATAAATATGTCCCGAGAATGTGAAGCTTGCCAAAATATACTGTAGATACTTTTCAGAGAAAAACGGTACATATCAAGTAACTGTTGAGTCATAAAACCCATAAGTTAGTGTAAGCAGATGTTGGTTACAGCTTACATCGATGGGAAGTATATAATCACCACCCCTATAGCCACCCGCTGTCCATTTCTGGTTCAAGAACTTCCCCGAAAGCCTGTTTCTAATTTTATGGAAACCCTTTGAAATTTGGCACAGTTTACACAAGTATGTAGGAAAAAAAAAAAAAAAAAAAAAAAGTCTGCCAGAGGTTTGGCCTCCAACTGTGAAAACAGACACTGCCTTCTCAAACTCCTCTCCTAGATCCACTGACCAACACCCAGAAAAGAGAATTTGCATTCTTTTAGAATACAGCAGGAAAATGAAGGTCTGTATGCAGCTCAATTTAGCTTTCCGTAACATTTATGTCTGTTGTTTTAAACTGTTGGTTATTGTACAAGGTCAGGCTCTGATGTAAAAGTATTTACTTTAAAGAAAAAGGAAAGGGAAGTCTTTTCAAATGTACTGCAGGGACATTTTTTGTTTGTTATTTGGATGGATTTCAGCAGTTAACGAGAATGGGAGGATTTAATTACATTATCAGCCATTAAAGTGTACTTCAGGCAATATTAGAAATGTAATTATTCTTTGTTTCTGTCCTGCAGACCCGGCTAAAAGTAATATTTGGCGTGGTTATATGCCTTTTGCTTTCCTTATTACTTATGTGTATTATACTGCTTCCATCAAAAGGTAAGGCATTTGTAATCTAATGTAGTAGAAAACACAACATCTACAGCTACAGTAGCTTCTAAAGTTCATAAAAGTTTGTTAAATCATCTTTAGGATTGTTGTGTCAGTACTGTTATGTCTTTACTGCTATAAAGAAACATACTGACAGCTGAAATATCCTGAAGGTATGATCAAATGCTAGCAGATGCTGAAACAATGAACTCTTTGAAGTGAAAAGTACCTGAGTTAACTTTATTGTGTATGTCATATAATGTTCTTAGACAGGACTACAAAAGTAGTTCTCAGATCTCCTCATATTATTTTATATGTTAGGGGTTATAAGACTCACTGTTATAAGACTCATCTGTTAGTAGTTTTCTTTAGCTTGATGAACATATACTTGGTTTTCAATGGTATCATAACAATTATAAAATTTCTCTACCCAATTACAAGTTAAATATTTCTCTGTTGGTAGGATATGGTGAATTGTTTGTGAACATATTTAAGATTGCATTTGAAAATTAAAGCCAATGTTGGATAAAATAGGAGTGCAGAGTTTGCTCTAGTATTATGCCAGTTGTGTGTAACTGCTGATGCAGTGTGATCTGCTGAGTGATCTGGTAAAGCTTCAAGTGAGTGTGGTTTTATATTCAGAGCCTGAGTGGCACTGACCTAATGGTCATTTATGCCAACGAGTAGTAGTAGAATTCCAGTTGTAGTATTTAAAGGGATTTTTTTTTTCCTGTGATTAATCTTAGTGTAATATTTGTGTTGAGAGAAAGAATGGAGGTTTGTGAAGCATTTAGGGTTAATTCTGTTATGCATCATGTGAGGATAAATTATATCAGCAGGAGGTAGTGCTGTGAAGAGAAACCACCTCTGAATTGTGGTGACATTTACTGTCCTATGATGGAGTGCCAGATTTTTTAGCTGAAGCATGGTCAAATCTGAGCTTTCATTATTAGATAAAGGTGTGGTATCAAGCCAAACTTACTCATACCAAATCTGCATGTTTAAAAAGGATATAATATCTTAATGAAATCTAAATAAAAAAGAGCAGCAAGGAGACAAAGAGGGGAGAATGAGGATCAGGCTGGTAGCCTGAAGAAGTTACTAAAGATCATGGAAGGTACTGTAAAAGGAAATGAATGTATTTTTTCCTTCTGAAGTTATCACATACCAGCTTACTGGTCTGAGCTTCCTCAGCTTTTACAAAGAATTCTTTTCATCTATAGTTTCTTGGAACGGCAACTTGGTAATTAATCATATCAAACATCACATTTAGATCCAGTAGGATGAAATAGAATTTACCTTACTTTACAGAATACTCTTAGAAAGAGCATTTCAGACAATTATGGAACACATAATTTTGTCGAACATGTCTGATTATAGCTTCGTATTCTCAAATGGAACTGCAAATGCTGTAGTTATCTATTTCATGCCTAAACCTTTTTGTATAATCTACTGATCAGCTGCAAAAGGAAGAAATATAAATTAATTTTGTGATTATAAATCTTGCAAGTCAAAGACAGACAGGAAGTAGCTACAGAGATGGAATGTTATTTGTACATTCCACCTTGACTACTGCTTTACTGAAAGGATGTGGTGATCTGGAAAGATTAATTGCATATGAGAATTATATAGACACAGGCTAAATCTCTGCTGAAGACGCCAGCAAAGAAAAATGTCATCTCTAATCCTGAAGGAAACGGAAGATATAATTTGGTTGTGTTTTTGTCTGCTAAGTTTCTAGTAATTTCATGTTCTTCAAACCTCTCAAGATATGATATCTGGTTTTGCTTTATACATGGAAGCATATCAAAATGTGAAAACCTTTTAAAAGTTGTACTGGAAAATAATTTTCTTCTTTTCAGAGAGAAATAGGGGAGAAATACTTAGCAGTTTATATTACGCAATTTCTGTGGGTCTGAGAAGAGTACCATGAGCAATGTCAATATCATGAACTGCAGATGACTGAGAAATTGATGACAGTTTTTTTTACATTTCACTGAGTTAGGAATGTGTTTTGCAACTTACCTTGATAACGCAGCTATGATAACCTGACTCTAAACATTTCAGATTATTTTCACTTGTACACTGGTGTAACTAATTGTGTTCATCATCAGCATTAACAGGAAAGAAAATATCTGTTTGTACCTCAAAAGCAGTAACAGAACCACAGGCATCTTTTGTTCTGTTATTTTTAATGAATAGCCAGAATCCTGACTGATCAATATTTCTGTTCCCATTGCGTGCTTGAAGTGACAAAGACCAAGATCTTGGCTCTGTGATATTGTAGTGAATACAACACCATTTGCAAGGTTGCTGTCCCAGAACACTACCAGTTTTTCTTTTGTCAAGTGATTACTTACTGATTAGAAGTTCTGTTTTCTGTGTTTCGTTAAACTCTCTCACAAGAAAAAAATGAACACTAAAGGAGACGGTGTCTGCATAAAGTCGGTGACAATAGATGCTTGCAGGCTTTTAACACCAATTTTATACATGTACATGGAATACACTGAAATGCATGAATAATTACAATCATGGAATATGAAAAGCAAGTTACACTGTGAAGCAAATTAATTTATTCAGTGCACAGAATTATTCTGCATTTTCTGATTTTTTGAAATGTACAAGAGAAATACAGAATGGCACCCTGTAAATGAACGCAAATGGACCACAAACCATTAAAATCAAGATGGTGGGGCAGTAAAGGGAAGAAAGCAAAGTTAAAATCTGGTAACCTTTCATTTCTGTGGTTGACTCTGATATGTGCTTCTTTTTTGTCTTTTGGCATATGGTTTCATCTTTGTTATTTCACAAAGAAATTAAATTCAGCAAAATAGCTTACAAAGCCTACCAACAAGCATCCAAATCACTGTCCATATAGTGATGCAGACATGTAAAGTACTTTTCTTGTTAGGGTCTATTCTGAGGTTTCAAACACTATTATTGAACTAGTCTTTAGTTACAGAAAAAAGAAGCAACAATTACAGCAAACAATTAAAGCTGCTGCTCTTAATTAAAGCATTGCTATATGTCTTCAGTTGCCTAGAAACAAGCATTCAAAACCAAAAGTAATCAAGTGAAAGTTGTGTTCAGGTTTTTTCAGTCCATGGGTAGAAATTCAGATAGAAGTGGACACATTTTGAAAATCATTAGCAGTCATAATAAATTATCACAGAATATTAAGTATGTAAGGGTGAGATGGTGAACAGAGTAAAGGTTTAAATTAAAGCTGTGAAAATTAGAGGACAGATGATACATTTGTCATACTGCTTTTCTTTTTAGTAAAAACTCCTCTTAACCTGAGAGAAGGAACAGAGAAATTTTACCACATGAAGGTAGCAACAGGAGTAAATCTAAGGCTCCTTTACACACAACTGTGGAAACAGATCTTAACCGTGGATTTCTAATAGTTAATAGACATTCAGTTAGAGAATTTAAACTGGAAGTTGGTGATAAGTAATCATTGTTCAATATAAATATAGTGGCTTTGGATTCTTCTTTGGAATTATTTCTTTCTATGTATTTTTTTTAAGTTTGCCATATTCTGTGCTTGTCATTAATCAAGGATCCGTAATGTACAATCATGGGATTAACAAGAGACATTCTTTATGTTGAACTTTTTGGAATATTTTCTCTACATATAGCAATAGCTCAGAGTTTATACTGATAGGTTTTTGCCCATGGATTGACATTCCATTTTATTTCTCACGACAGCTTTCTTCTGCATTAGTGCAGACAAGCCTAGTGTCAGTGGTCAACCTGACATGTGTATTCTACAGTAAATAATAGTCATGTAGCTGGAGAAAACATGAATTATCATTTTAAAGTAATGGAGAGAATATGAAGAAATGTTTCCCAGGAAGTGAGTGTGATCTTAGCTGAGAGAGGCTGTAATGGGGAAGTGATGGAGCATGATATGAAACCTGAGGGCAATGAGTCATATTGAGTTTCTGGCTGTCTTCTGAGTGGCAGAGATCTACTAGACCATGTGTGAGGTCATCCCCTCTACCTCTGGTGACCATAGCACAATTCACCTTGACTTTAAAAGAGAAAAGTATCAAATCCAGAATGCCTAGACTTGAAAGATGTCAAATTTTTAAAATTGGCCTTTCTCAGAAATGTACCTGTGTCTTTTGAAGATTAAATATTTTGAGTAATCTTTCTCTTGTGAAGTCTATGGAATTTCTATTATCATTATTATTTGCTTTTAATTACACTTCTACAATGATTTTTTTTTCATGTCTGTGTACTTAGAAAGCCAGCATTTCAGCATTACCTCTTCTCATCTGGGCTGATTGTCCTTACTTTTTGTTCTGGACCCCTTCCCTAATTTAAGGTGCTTTAGTTTTTGGAATAAATGTGGTAAAAGAAAAGTGACAAAACCAGCCACATGGTTGTATATTTTTTAATGTCTATCTGATCTGGTTAGAGATCAAATACCAGAGCACCTGTCTTCTTTCCAGATTTATTAACAATTTTCTTTTAAAGCACTAAATAAAAAGTGAAAGTTTGGGCACAGTCACTCATTACATTTCAACATTATTTTAACCTGTGCACATTTGTCTTTTTCTTTCATGTGACTCCTAAGAAATACATGTGGATGATGATCATTTTGGAAGTCTTATGTCCATCTTCTAACACTGGTTCATGAAGCTTTTATGATATTTGGCAGTAGGGATTTGTATGTACATACAGTTTGACTCTTTGCTGAATATTTGTAGATCTCTATTCAGACAAATAGTTGTTTCTGTTCACAGGTACACACAAGTTCACAAAACCTATGCTTAAAAAAAAAATAAATTTGTCCTATGTACATAAGTAGCTTTTCTTGTTTTCCCAGGATCTAAAAGTAAATATATCTCAATGAATAAATTTCTGGGTGAAAATAATTCATCCATCCAGTTGCTAATTTTGTGTCCCTAAAGGTGACTCCTTCAGAGGCTGAAGAACCTTATCAGAACAAAACCAGAGAATTTTCCTTTCTGCTGTGCCTGCTGCCTGCATGGTTCCAGGATTACGCTATCCTCAATATTCTCTGGTGCTTAAATTATAGAAAAGAGGAAATGCTTGTCAAGTAATCTTTTTTTTTTTTTATTTATTTTTATTTCACTTCACAGCATTGTGTTAACAAAAACTTTTTATCTCCTTTTCAGTTGTCAACACAGATGATGATCCTAGAGCTCTTACATTGGATGATTATTTAAATGGAAACTTTCAATATAAGACATTTTTTCCTTATTGGGTGTCAGGTAAGTAAAACCTTTTCTCAAAGATACATAAGCCTTTCTAATATGTATTTCCTGGCTGATTTATACAGACGAATAAATGTATTTTTCTTCCAGACTGTGAATGAATGCTAAATATAAAATTAAACAATTTGCTAGTCAAAACTTAAAGTCAAGCTTACTCTTCTGTCAGTCATTCTAGAAATTCCCACTATTTGATGTTTCAACACAAACGTTTGAGTTAAGCCTAAACTATCATTTTACAGAGGCTTTTGGTGATTTATTTCTTTTACTGTCATACTTACTGCAGCATGTGAAGTAAATATGTCAATGTGTCAGTCATGTTCAAGGCATTTCTCTTTTTTTTGTGTTCGTCACAGCATTTTTTCTCTTACCATTGGTAATAATTGAGGTAGCCTGTCTTACAGGCCCTGTTCTTGTTTTCAGTAGTACCTAACTCTGCAGTGAGCCCAGCTGTTCTTGTCTCTTATTTATGGAAATGCAGACATTGCTGAAATTTCCAAGTTACAAGGCAATGCATAGAAATTAAAGATGGCTTTCTAAGCAAGTTCCTTAAGGTAGAGGTAGACATGAAGTTAATTGCTGCTGACATATGTGTCAGCGCATAGCTGAAATACGACTCTTGTTATCACTGAATTGCAGCAGCACCAGAAAGTTTGAGCTAGAATGGGTTACATTCTAGTACATGCAGCACTCCTGCTCATATCTCTGCACTGCCTCAAGCAGTTATTCTCTGAGTAGAGACAAGAAACAAAATGCCCATTCACATAGAATCTTATCACGTTAGTTTAAACCCACAATTTTAGAACTGAACTAAAGCTCTTCAGGACATTGCTAGCAGCAGTTCAAGTTTCACAGTTAGCAATTTGAAGTATGTAACCATCACTTACATGATTTAAAAATTAGGTCACCATTTGTTAGAATTCTGTCTGAATTCAGAAGTATGTAGGCAGCATATCACCTAAACCTGATATTCTCCTTCCCTCTTTATATCCTCGTCACTTAAACTTATCTTTCCTCTCAACATTCACAAAACTCACACAAAAGTCATGCCATAGATTCCATAGATAGTCATGCCTACAGCGTTCCATATGCCTACTTTCCTACTGAAGCAGGGAGTTGAAATTGAATAGCTCTTCCTAAGGGGGCCTGAGATCACCTCAAATGCTTTTACTCAAATCACATAAGCGTTCTCTAAATATCTGAGGGTGATCTAATTTTCCTCCAAATTAAAACCTTATACAATGTTTCAGGCTGCTTTTAAATTGTTAAAGACTATCTCTCTTTAGCTACACCAAATACGTAATTTCTTATCTCTGTTTAAAGTAATGAAAACAACGATGTGAAACTAAAATTCTGATCTTCACACTCTGCCAAACCATGGCTCATGTCTTGAGCATAGGTAAGGTTAAATTCAATTCTCATTGGAGGCCACTCACCTTCACCATGTAGAATCTGTGTGAGTAGGGGCAGAGTCATTTATGTAGTGTCAGTTACATGGTACAGCTCTGTACAAATGAGAATGTGCTGGTGAAATTATAAGCAAGGACCTTAAATGTTTTCTTTATAGTTTTTACATGGTGATACTAGTCTTCTAATGTGTCTGTCCCTGATATTCTTGATTAGATATTACTAAGAATAAAATGTCATTGTATAATGAAGTTAACTAGATGATTCTGTGTGCAGTGTAAGATCTTGAGCACATAATCTGAAACCCTGGAGACAGTTGTATAATTCTGTACCTTGGCATCAATAGAAGAAAAACATTTTTAATGTAGATGCCAAAAGATACTTGCTCAAAATCTATTAATGACAAAATCTATTAATGACAAAAACAGTGAATACTTTCATAAACTGAAATGTTCTACAGTATCTTCTATGCAAGTTATCTTGTTTATCTTGTTTTTAAAGATAATGAATATCTTCATCAGTCTGCAGAAGATGATATTATTCTTTACAACGTTGAACTGAACTACCTAACTACTATCATGACTAATAGCACAATGGTATGTACCTTTTCAATGAATAAAATGACAGCACAATGCAGTTTTTTCAAGTATCTCTTTAGAAGTGAGTAGATTAAAAACTGACTCATCAATTCCTTATTTAAAGTGTTTACTAGAATCTAATCTACTTCTTAATCTTTCAGAAACAAGTTAATGCTTCAAATTATGTGTTGTCATCAGACAAATACTTCATGGCTCTGGAGAGCAATTATTCAAAGGTAATTATTTTAATATATTGCTTAATGAAACGTTTGGTTTCATTCGCTATTTTGTTGATTGTGGTTACTAAGTATAAATATTTGTTTTTGTGTTTGTTTGTTTGTTTTTCTTGAATAAAGTGGAAGGCTGTGAACAGACAGCTGATGATTTTTAATTAGATTATCCTTTTCCAGTTTAATAATACTAACTTTTTTCTTGCAGCTGTGGAGATATTCTTATACAGCATCATACCACATTTATGATCTCATTTATGGGTAAGGCCTGATATTTCTTACAGAGAGCTATGGCAAATACTCTGTAGTGATGTGTTTGGAAGCATTTTACTGAAAAACTCTATTCTATCAATGTGCCTACTCACTGATTAGCTTTTACTTGAATTTGTTACTTGTTTGCTTAATGATTGTTACCTATTACTTCTGCAAAATCAAGAAATTCTTTGAAATAAATGGCCTCTGAGAAAATCTTACAGTCCTTTCATCTATTCATCCAGGTATCTGCATTGGTTTATATTCTATGCCCTAAAACTTTGACTGCTCAAGATTCTCATCTTTTTTTTCTTCTTTGCATAAATTTCTCCCACCCTGTCTTGGCTGCTTTAGTCCACTTCAGTCTCACACCAGATGTCTCCTTGCCCTTCTGTTTTCTAATTCATCCTTATTCTGGTTAATTTAATGCTCAGCTTTCCTAAAATCTCACATTTTCTTCAGTGATCTTGTAACAGTCCGTCTTGGGTTCCCCCAAAACTTACAGCTCCTCCCATGGCATTTGGTCTTTTTCCCAAGATCTTCCGCAAACCACTCCTCTTCTGCTTTCTACCGAAGTCTGAAGGAGGCCATCTGCCTCCCCAGTCACCTTTTTATGCCAGAAGTTGTAGCATGACCAAATGCTTCTTAGCTTTGAGCAACAGGGACTGCACTGAGCTGCTACATTCTTGGGAAACTTTTTGCTCAAGGTGACAGGATTACTACTAGCTACTGTAAGTACAGAGGTACTGCATGTGGCTCTGTGATCCTTAACAAATGTTCTAACTGCTGCTGTTACTCTTGCTTCAGCATGTTATATCCTGGGAACTATCATGTGACCACTGAGTTCACATTTTCCAATGACTTGCTGATACTATAATGAAGATTGCAAGTAGAGGAAATGCCTGTAGATGTCTACGTGGTATTTAGGAGGAGATAAGGCTGCCTTCTTTGGCTGTTGCATATATTTTCAAAGGGTCGAGTTGTTACCCTTTGCCAGCACTAGTGCACACAATCACATTGCTGCATGTCTGACTGCCTGCTTTAATTTTGCATTGCTCATTAAACAAAAAACTGTTAGAAAATATAGCTCTTCATGAATTTTACATGAATGTACAGTATAATGATCCATTTGCACTGTGAGCAAAAAGCCATTTCAACTTTTTTCCTTTTTTTAGTGGTTTTGTAACAGAAAACCAGCTTCCACATAAAATTCAGTATATATCCTGGTCACCCGTTGGACACAAATTGGTCAGTAAAGATAACAAAGCTCTAGAATCATTTTGCTTTATGGGACTAGAAGACTTTCATTTGCCTTTGGTTATTGCTTTGTCAAGCCATATTTTTGAGAAGCCCATGTGTACCAACCTTGGTTGAACAAGAACGATAAAGATGGTTTTAACTTGCTAAATATTAACATGTCTGTGTTTCAATAAAAGAATACATGTTTCTCAACTACAATGTTGGCTAGTTTTAGTTGACTAGTTAGTCTCTTATCAAGCATTGACCAACATAATATAGGATTAAATTCAGTTTCAAAGCCTGAAAAATGATGTGCTTTCCTTTGACACCATACAATATTATTAGTTTAATTTGGAGATTTAAAGATCCCATATTTAAATCTCTTCTCAAATTTTTATTGTAGGAAACATCTATCAGATTCTAAGTATTACAAAAATGTTCCCATATTTTTTGAATAACTACTTGATAGTATTTTAAAATAATTTTAAATTGCCTAAAGAATATAGCTACAAGTTTGTGTATGTTAGTTATTCTTGGTTCCAAAGTATCAGCCCAAGTTGGTGGTTTCAGAACTAGTTGCCCAGTATTGACTAAATATTTGTGCTTGAAATTACATTTAAACATCATATTAATTTCAGAAAACTCACAAGAAAATACACAAAATATGAATGGAAAATGTATTAGGAAAATATATTTTTTTATTTTTTTTGGGGGGGGGGAGGGGTAAGGAAGGAGTATTATGTCTCTCTATTAAATGAAATACTGCTATTTCCTTTGTCGAGAATTCTGAAAACAAAACACAGTGATAATATTTTACTGATAAAGTACTTATAGTCTGTAATGATTTTATGCAATTCCCCTTATATTGTTTCTCAAGAGTTTTAGGAGTTTTATTATTCATTCAAATAATCAAATAGTTAAAGTGTTACACTTTTGTTGCTAACTAGTGTTTATAGCTTCAAGACAAATAATTTTCTAAGAAAATCATGTTTCTGATTCAGTTTCTTAACCACAAATCCCTTCATTTGGTTTAAATGTAGAGATATGCAAGGGCTGCAAGCACTTCTTGCAAGAACTCTTAGTGACTAAAAAAAAAAAAAAAAAAAAAGCCCGAACCAGCCCAAACAGATTAATCTTTTTCTCATCTTACATCACACAGGCCTTTTGACAGATTTAGAAAAGTTTGATTGTTTTCTTCTGAGTCTTTTTGAATTTGTTTTTTTCTTCTGATTTGGTGGCACCAGAAGGAAAAGTCACAAGGATACTTTGTCTACCTGAGGGTAGACACAGCAACCTGAATGAGTTTCAGAGATTTTATTTTCATGCTTTTCCATACCAAAGCTAGCCACAGAATTCTCTGAAGTTTATTAAGATCAAGGGATTTGTTCAGGATTTATTCTGGCATATTTGAACATAGAATTTTTTCTGTAATGTAAACTTTATTTACAGAAGTACTTACTCTTGTGCAATTTGCAAAGGCTTTTAATGTAGAGTTACTAACATAAATATTTATTATTTTGTATTCACTGATTATGTCTTCTTGTTGGTATAATTAGTAGTGTTGACTGCAAAATCTTTGACCCAGACAACAACTCCTGTTGTTGGTGCATGAACTCATAAGAAATATATTCTTGTCTTTAGGCATATGTTTATCAGAATAATATATATTTGAAACAAAGTCCAAGAGAGGCACCAATTAAATTAACTGGTGATGGAAAAGAGAATGAAATATTTAATGGGATTCCAGATTGGGTCTATGAAGGTAAGTACATCTCAAAGGGCAACAACTAACATGTTGAGTGTTTTGTCTGAATTGTTCAATTTTCTAGATCCATTCTACACCATCTGTGATGATGCACTGTTTCTAGAGCCCGAAGGATTACTTACTTTCCTCTGTTTTCTGCCATGTTAGGATTGCTAGGAACTGGCAATGACTTCTTATTTTGGGGAAAGGGAAGATGAGAAGGGAATCACATATATTGAAACTGTTTTAAGTAGGTGTATACAAATCACTACCTCCTTTTACAAAGCAGCCAAGGAGCATTCAGAAACTGAAGTTTACAAATGCAAATTAGAAGATTTTTTTTCTTTCACATATAACATATTTCATACATTTCACATATTTATTTCATATAATTAGTCCCTATCTATGACATGTTTTCTTGTTTTTATCCATGTCCTCACTGCACGTATAAGCACTGCTCATGCGCTCCTAAGAAAGGTCTTCCAAAGGTTGGAGGCAGCATGAGATAAAATGTTGAATAATGATACTGAAAGTATATGTAGTAAGCGATGGAAATTGGCATAATGAATTGATTACGGAGTTAACCTGCCTGTAAACAGTGAGAGAGGAGAACTGGGGTACAAGCAAGCTGTGAAGAGGTTTGTAGAACAGAAGGAACATGATTTGCTTAATGCTATTAAAAAAAAAGGAGAATTAGTGAGGCTGAGTCAGTCATTGTTTAGAGCCATAGAGGAGTGTGAGGCACTGGCAGAGAGACAGGATTAGATCTTGGCTTGGAAGGGAGAAGAATCTAGGGAGTTACAGAGAAAGAGAGAGATGTGGAAATTTATACACAATGGAACTTTGTAGATGAATGTGTTTGCAGATGAGATTATCCCAGTGTACGGAGAGCTATTCCCAAAACAAAAGCTGAAGAAGGGGTGAGATGGATTTTCCAAAGGATTCAATTTATTATAATAGTAAATAAATACCTGTGGGATTTACCAAAATGAGAGCACTTGGAAGTGTGTGCCATGGCTTTATTTTAAAGTAAACTATTATCATCTTTAAGAGTACACGTAGCTATACAAACTAGAAATACATTTTCTGCCAGTGACTGAATTTTGCATTCATACTGTATGACCAAAATCCTGGTCTTTATTTACTGAAACTATATCAGAACTTTACAAATTAGGAATTCTGCTGCATACGTGGTGACTGGGCATTAAGCTTTAATTGAAGATTTAATGTTGGCTCATTATTTGGCATGTCAGTACATCCAAAAAAAGAAAAAAAAAATGTAAAACCCAACTGAGTCAAATGGGATTTGTGTGC
The DNA here is from genome assembly GCF_047663525.1 of Anas platyrhynchos. Lineage (NCBI taxonomy): Eukaryota > Metazoa > Chordata > Aves > Anseriformes > Anatidae > Anas > Anas platyrhynchos. The sequence goes on along the minus strand of NC_092593.1, from coordinate 18,084,089 downwards.
ACTTATTGGGAGTTCTCTACGCCTTTCTTTGAAATGCATTGCAAAATCTTGATGCAGGATTGGATCTTGTTATTTGTTTAGTAGAAGTCTTTCTATATGTCTAGGTTGAAAAGAGTAAAATGATGTAATAGATCAGAAGATACATTACACTGATAAGCAATTGAGTGATTTTTTTTCCCTCAGAGGAAATGCTAGCAACAAAATATGCAATGTGGTGGTCTCCGAGTGGAAGGTATTTAGCATACGTACAATTTAATGATTCCGACATACCAGTTATTGAATATTCATATTTTGGTGAGGACCAGTATCCCAGAAAAATAATTATCCCATACCCAAAGGTATGTTTCTTATTCTTTTGACATATTTCCTGAGATGTGATAACTGTAACATTAACTATGCTTTAAAAGTATTTGTATCTAAATGGTTAAATCCATTGTGGCCTAAATTAATGAAAAAAAAAAAAAAAAAAAAGTTGGGATAAGCTCTGAAAAGGTATGGCCATGCTCAATAATGTAGTAAAATAAACAGAATTCCTCATGTAAGTAAAAAACATGTGCAAAAGTACATTTGTATGGCCAAGCCGTACTTTTTCTAATTCAGTTTACTTTTTGTGATGTGTTAACTACATAGTTTGTTATTTTACATTGCAGTACCTCAATTATGAGATGTTGCTTATTTTGCAAAATAAAGGCTATGACAGCTTCAGTCTATTTACATACTTCATCGTACATTTTGATCTCAAGGGGTCTGAAGATATTAAAAACTACCTGTTTTCAGGTGCCACACCTACAGCAAGAAGATTTGGGTTTTGTACTGTACTGCAGAGATACACACTGCAAATACAGCACAGGTTCCCATAAGCAGTATGTTTTCAGTATAGAAATGCACTGAATTTGGCTGTTCAAAAGGGTTTTTTCTTTATTTATAAAATGATGCAAAGTTAAATAAAGTTCTACGTGTAGAGTCTACTCTGAGATCTTAAAAAGTCATATTTGTACTGTTGTACTCAAATGAATAAATATTTTGTAACTTATCCCTACAAAAAGTGTTGTAATTTTCCTAGATCTGATTTTTTCAGAGCCTGATTTGAATAATGTCATGCATTTTCTTTCAAGGCTGGTGCTAAAAATCCTACTGTTAAAGTGTTTATTGTAGACACTACTAACACTGAAGCATTTGGTCCTAAAGAGGTCCCAGTTCCTGCAGCAATAGCATCAAGGTAGTGTGCCCTCAAATAAGTCTTCAATTTTTTTTTTAAATTAGGTTTTGTTTTTTAATTTTTATTTTAAATGCTTAAAATTCTGAATTATTTTCTAACAATGTAGTACCCTCTGAATTGTTTTCCAACAATGTAGTACCCTATCAGTCTCTTAATTGGAGATTGGTCAGAAGCTAACTAGAAATGTTGTATTTTGTATACCCGTATATGTATTGTTACAACGGACAAAACACATCTCTAAGAGAATAGAAGTTTTGTTTTTGTGTTCCACAGATCAAAATGGGGGTTACAGTCTGTAGCAATGCTTCTATATTTTTGTTCTTTAATGACCACTCTTTTTCTCTTTCTTTTATTTTTTAGTGATCATTATTTTACTTGGCTTACTTGGGTAACAGATAGTCGAGTCTGTGTGCAATGGCTAAAGAGAATCCAGAATTTTTCAGTCTTAGCTATTTGTGACTTCAAAGAACATTCAAATACTTGGGACTGTCCAGAGGTAATAAAGTTGGAAATATACATTGCTGGAATTAACATTTGCTAATCTCCATTGTATTATCCTGTTTTAACACCTACTCATCATACACAGGTTGCTCTGGCTTACTCACAGAAGTATGTAATATTTCCCTCATTTTTTTAAGAAAATAATTATGTTGCTGCCATAGTTGTTTTTTCCAGTGTTTGATCACACTCTTTTAGATAATAGTGATACGTTTTTCAATGTTTTAAATGCTGGCTGAGAAGTGAGAAAAAAATTAACTGCATCAGCAAAAAATATCACCAAAATATATTTTTTGTGAGGTTAAGTGACAATCAAAGCAAGAAAAACAACAAGAATGGTATTGACCAGGTTTCAAAACTGTTTAGTTCCTTCTTGCTTCTTCATTTTCAAAAGTGGAACCATTTAGGATACTCATTGTTTTTTGTTTGATTGTTTGTTTTTTTGTTTTTTATTGTATTATAGCATGTAGAAATTTCATGCTAAGTCTAACTGAATTGTGTCCTTTATGATTAATGCTAAATTAGTTGAAATAGCATGTAGATTAAAAGTAAGGCAAGTTTGTAAGAAGGAAACATTGTCCTGTTTTATTAAGTCATACAGCTGGAGAAAGCAGACAAGTTTTCAGGAATACCTTTTTTCAGATCTAAAAAGAAAACTTCCTACTAAATGCAACAGTAACTCCACATTTTATTTAAACACCTCATACTATTAATAAGACAATTTGGAGGGAAAACCTTGCTCTGTTGAGGAGAGGCATGAGTTCATATGGCCTAGCTATCTATCCCCATACATAGATAGTTATAGGTGTAACACACAGAGGCTTTTCTGGGAAAAAAAAAAAAAAAAGTTCTTAGAAAGACCTTCTAAAGCTTGAAGACTGTACATGCTGACCAATATATATCCCATGGATCCTGAAGGAAGGAAGGTGTAACACTGAATTTCAGTAACTAGTACAGAGATCTCCTTTATTGTCTCTTAGCATTGATGCCGTTTGCATATCTAGTTTTTAGAGGTTATGTTACAGAGCACCTATAAGAATTAGTGTTAGGCCAAAACCTTGAACTAATGGGAAATAAAAAGCAATACTTATAACAGTCTTTTGTATAAATGATAGGTTGTAAATTCAGAGTTCATTAACACAGTCTTTCCAAGCTGAAAATACTTATTCCTCTGTGATATGGTAATTGTTACAAATTTTAAAGGAAGGTAAAGTCCTGTTCTTTCAAAAATGTTACTACTGAATTAATTTTCCACAGAGAAATAGCCTCAGTTTATAAGGATAAAATATATATTTACTGCAGCATTTTATGTGTTCCCTAAGTCATTCCTTGTATTTACAAGTACATTGACACTGAATCTCACCTCATGAGAATAACTCACCGCATGTAAATAACTCAATGTTCTAATGTACATTAAAAAAGACAAGGGATCTGGGATTCTACCACAATCCACCAAAGTACTTTAACGCAAACATAACTTTAAGCAAGTAAGCAGTTTTATTTATTCAGAAGGTCTATCTATGTGTTTAAAATTAAGCATGTGCTTAATTGCTTTGCTGGAACCAGACCAGAACAATTAACATCTTGCAGGACTGTGTTCATGATCCTTGTTTGATTGCATTTCTCCATGAAACCTTATTTATGGAGTCACTACTGACGTTTCTATAATTCTATATTTATCCAGTGATACAATGCTTTTATCACATTAAAGTTTGCACAAATGGCCAATTGAAGGAGTGTGAACAGATGGGAGTGCTGCATTAGCTCTATTTGCCGTTAGAAAGTATATCTCTGTGCGTTTCCTTCAGCAAAAATAGTTCTCTCGTTGATTTCAGTTAAATTGAGACTGTAATGTACAATAAATGTGCTAGGATTTATGTACTTGAAAATAATAACAAAATATAATCTACAAGATGTTCCTGAAGTGTTGATTCATCAAAAATATTCATTTCAAGTCAAGTGTTCAAGTCTTGCTTACATGAATAAACCACAGGAGCCAGTGTGACTTCATTGGAACTATTCCTATAACTATAAACTAGGCATGTAACTGGAATTTACTATAAATATGCAAAATCTCTAAATTCTACAAATGCTTTAATAACAGAAAAATCCCATAGAGGTCATGGGACTACTCATGTGAGAGAAGTTAAATATATTCTTAATGTACTATGTCATCGGGATCTGAGCCTTAATTTAAAGGAGGGTAAATAAATCTGTGATGCAGATATAAAACAATATTTCCCATTTTTCTTACATTGATAAGAAATAAAATCCAACTGCTAAGTTAATAGCTCAGTGGAGCACTTGTGAAGTACTGAATGGTATTCTAAGGGGCAATATCTGCATCTTGCACTCAAATCACTTTGCATGGACTGAGTTGAAAGGAAAAAGTGAGATTCTGAATGTTAATTAACTACATTGAGAATAACGAATACAAAACATATTATTTAGAAAGCAGATTTTCCAAACTTATTTTAAACTGTGAAGAAATATTTTATTAAATAAAAAAATATAAAGAGAAGCTTGCAAGATAACAAAAGAAATATATTTATAGAAGGGAAAACTGATGAATATTAAATCACTTCCCCCATTCAACATGGTCTCTTCAGTGAAAAAGCCATAGGAAAATATTGAAAATGCATTAGAAAATCTGTAAGTAAAAAAATAAATAAAAATATAAAAGCATCTCTAGGGAGGAGACACTGATCCATTTATGCTCAGTATAACTCTAAAAATCAGTTCTAAGAATGTTTCAAGGAGTTAGTACCTACTTAATTTATATTCATAGTCTCAGGATATGATAATCTGCTTGATTTTTGGTACCTATGTTATTTTTGTCAATCCTTAATTCTTCTAAATACCTTTTTGTAAGATTTTTTACAATGTTGAAAATTGGGCCTTTAAATGCCCCTTAAGAAACACAACAAAACGGACAAGCCCAAATGTATTTGTACTATACTTAGTTCAATTTATTTTTCATCATGTGGGTATTAAGTACGTTGAAATATAAATATCTATTTTGCCTGACTTAGTAAGACTGTTGATGTGACTGTAAGTCTCTGCTGTTTCAATACAGTATAGAACTTCAGACAGATAAAACCAGAATGCTGTTGGGAGGTTGCACCAAATTCTGATGCCTATTATCTTGGTGCAAATCCAGAATTACTTATTAGATAAAAAAAGTATCTTGGATCAATATAGGTATTAAAATAAAAGAAATCATAATTTGGTCCAAAAGAGTGACCTGTTTTCAGAGGGTGAGAAGCAAAATGTTTTCTCATTGTTCACCAGAATTCTCAACTGGCCAAAGGAAATGGTAATCAACAAGCTTTTTAGCATTGTAGTTGTCTAGGTGTGAATTTTAAAGGTTATATACCAATGTATTTAGCTTGTACTTGTAAGGTTTTTAAGGTTTACATTTAAAAGTAGACTTTAAAACCTAATAGTCATATTATCCACTGTTATAAATCAACATCACTACTTTGAAATGAATATGTCAAACCAACTGAAAATCTTACCCAGATTATGATTATTATTATGGCTGAAGTTATTTTGGTTGTTTTCCATCAAAAAATCATGAGATCAAGTATTATTTCTTGCTTCAGTGAAACTGTTTCATAAGGTTAAAACAATCACTTTATATCCTATTTAGCTCTGATGATAGAGCTAAATATATTTTTTAAAATACTAATATTTTAACTAACATAATGATATTAATGCAGGAATATTGTTTACTTCAGACAGTCTTCAAGTGCCTGAATCATCGTAGCAAGTATTCTAGAGTTCTCTTTTACAGGAGGTTGCAGACTTTTTGTTTGAAGATTTTTAATTCTACATTAACCCAATCTTCTTAAAGACTGTACATTTGATTTTGTTTTTCAGAGTCAACAGCACATAGAAGAGAGTCAAACAGGATGGGCAGGCGGAGTAGGTTTTGTTTTTGTTCTCTTCTGATTTAATGAAAACTTACAGCTTTCTGCATCTTCACAGTGGTGTTTTGAAGCATCAAACACTATTCAAAGTCACACAATGCTACTGCCTCAAACCTGTTGCACTGTACGGCTGAGACTTTTTATGCTGTTAGGCATAGTAGCTGGCTACCAACTTTCTGAGTATAAAAACCTTTGTTTTCTACCTTTCTTTGCAACTGATCAGATGCTATACTGAAGGGAGGGAAGCCAAGAACAGAGAGTGATTCATAATGCAAAGTAATTCTTAGAAATATCTGGGTGGGGACAAAGCAATAATGTAAAAAACCTCTGATTTGCTAGGGCAAGAGATAAGATTAGTCATACCATAGCATTTTAAGAATAGAAACTGTTCATTCAGAACACAGCTTTAGTGCCATGTGCTGTTCATCTTAAGCTAGAGAAGAACTTTCAAGGTAAAACACCCCTCTTACAAGTGTAGTTGATGCTTCTTTGCAGTTAGCCTTAAGCAAAAGAAATTTTCTCTACCCAATATCTTTTATCCTAGAAGAGCCATGACACCTTTCTTTGGGAGCTTGCAATAAAAACCAAGCTGCAAGGAAATTGTAAGAGCATGAGATCAGTATTCACATTCATATATTCTTGCAATTAATATGTGTGCATATGCTTATGTTACTCCTCAGGCAGGTGAAGTTACTAGAATTAAGTATGGGGAACCTCATGCTGTGTTTGATTATACTGCAGTAGACTTAAATGAGACCTTCAATTTTCAGTACACTATCCTTTAAGAGGTGTGTTTTTATTTGAAGTAAAGATTACGCATTCGGTAGGATTAGTGCCTTGGTCCCTTTCTGTTTTTCATCTCTGCTCTTGAGGTTGTGATGAAGGGTTTTTATTAGAACTAATAAAATTGCACATATGCATAAATTCCTGTTCAGCCTGTATGGGATTTCAAAGATTAGAAATATTAGAAGGAGGGTCCAGAACAATTTAGCTTGTGGTCACAAGTTCTAGTTGATCTTGGGTTAATATTATTCAAAAGTCACATCTAATTGGGAATGTTTGGTGTTTGAAGTGCTTGCAGGTCATTATTCTGTGTTCATATTTTGAAAATAAAACTTACAGTTGCAGTAGCTGGATGACAATCTTAATAAAGAGGTGATGGTTTGAAAGAAAGCTAAAGTTGAATGGTCTTACCTGGGATAATCGGTTCTTACCCATTAGTATGGTAAAGATTAGATATCCATTTTGCTTAGTGCTATTTCTGTTGAGTGAATCAGCCAAACTCAGTGGTCCACAGGACTTTCAGATTGGCACTGTTCATGAACATTAGCTTCATTCAGAAACATTATTTTTAAAATAACCTCTACATATTTTTAAATAAGTACATATCATACAGATTATGCAAAATATTCCAGTTATAAATAAAGAGCTTGTATTTGTGTGGTATTTCAGGTATCTATATTATCAATTTAAGAAATCTGACATGATATAGTGTAAATTGAATGTAACCATTGAAAGAGAGTCTTGTTAGTTTAATATGTAGACTATAACCTGCTAAACAGTTTGGACTTTCTTTCTTTTGTCTCACCTACCGTGTTTCTTTGTTCCAGTTCTTTGTATCTACACCATATTTTACATCAGACAGCAGTTCATACTACAAAATTTTTAGTGACAAAAATGGTTATAAGCATATTCATTACATCAATGGCTCTGTGGTAAGTCAAGCAAAGTGGTCTACTTTACTGTGAATTTTTGAAATAATTCTGCTATATTCAGTAATTTATATATCTTGTTTTGCAGGAGAATGCAATCCAAATTACTAGTGGAGAATGGGAAGCAATATACATTTTCAGAGTAACAAATGATGCAATGTAAGTATCACACAGAAGAGTGTAGGTTGTGAGTATTGTCAGTACATGTAAGAATAATACTTAATCATTTGACACACAGCAGCCATTTGTCAACTCATTAAGTTATAACTAGCTAGTTACAATGTATCTCGTAACTGAATGCATCCACAACAAATTTGTATGCTCAATTTTGCAAACTTCTTTTACTTGTGGGAGATTCTTTTTAATTGCCCTCATTTTTTTTTTTGGTTATTGTCATCGGTCTTAGACGGTCATCATCAGTCTTAGATGGTCTTTTCTAGGGATATGTAAATTTAAGTATGTGGTTATCCCACATACAACTAGAAATTATTTTTATTTTGTTGAATATGAGCTGTGGTTTCTCATTCAGGTTACTATATATATAGATATATAATTGGAAGAGAGATTGAGTGATTAGCTCTTGCGAATTAAGATGGAACTCTTATTTATATGGTGTATTTGTCATCTAATGAGAGTCTGAGCAAAGATTTATTAAGATGAAAGGCATGTAAGCTTAACTCATTCTCTCATCTTATGCAGAAATCTCAAAAAGCATAAGTTAACTTCCAAGATATCTTTTTGTCTTGATACTGGTTCATAGTTCATCGGTTTATGGATTATTTACAAATTGTATACGAATTAATTTACAGTTTCTACTCAAGTAATGAATTTGAAGGCTATCCAGGAAGAAGAAATATTTACAAGTAAGTGCTATCAACGTTATCTTAATGATAATAGGTTAATAGGCAATGGGTGTGGATTTGTCAACAAAATAATTAATTTCCAAATAATTTAATTTCCAAATAATTTATTTAATTCCATTAAGTGTAATTTCATGAGCTATTCTAACTAAAACTTTACTTCACATTATATCTGGGAATTGAGGACAAGAACTATCTAAAGGGTTAATAAACTGTTAGGAAAAATATGCTAAAAAGGGAAAACATCTATTTTTAAAAGGAACTGTTTTGAAAGTAGAATGCCTGTGTTCCAGAACATGAAGCAGACTCATCTGATGTCAGTTGTAGCAAAATAAATAATTGCTTTATTTTATTTTTCCCCTAGACTCAGTATTGGAAGTAAACCTATCAGAAAACTGTGTATTACTTGTAATTTAAGGAAAGAGAGATGCCAATATTATACAGCAAGGTTCAGTGAACGTTCTAAGTATTATGCGTTGATCTGTTATGGTATGTATAGCATGTAAACAAACAAACAACCAGTTGTTCTGTTGGACATATCAGAAGCATAGATAATATTATTACAGCATACATAATAAATTACCACAAATGATGGCTAGATGAATCATAGAAATTTCACTGTAATCAGAAGAGATTTCCACATACTTTTTCATGTCCTAAAATCTTGGAAAAATGCTTCAAGAATATAAATATTTTCACACTTTTTTTTTTTACCACCCTCCCCCCCCAAAAAAATGCTTTTTAGAGTTAAAAACAAAATTTTGAAAGTCCTTCATGACACAAAACAAATATTAAGCTGACTCAACAAAGTCATTCTTGCAGCAGCAAGAGCAGGATTTTGTGAGAGACACCGATTTCCATAGAACATGATCAAAGTTAGCTATGAGAAATCACTACGATGAATTCTCAAATGGAAACAATTAAAACTTAGGTCAGCCTCAAAATGTTGAATATTTACTACCTGAGAAAAAATCTTAATAACATCTTTAAAAAAAAAAAAAATTAAAAGACTTTTTAAAATTTTGCTTTAAAAAAACTTTTAAATCTTTAAAAATCCTTAATAACAGAACTAAGAAAAATTTATCAAGATGTATGATTAGTGAAACCGCTTATAACACAGAAGTATGAGTGATGAGTTCATCCATTACTGTAATCAAAGAACAGTTAAGAAACAGTGTTCCCTAAAAAAGGGAAAAAAGCTGTCCAAAGTTTTCCTTTTGCGTACTTCATATAAAGCTTACTGTTCTTCTGCACTGAATCATCAGCTGAACAGTTCTTTGGTCCTCTGTTAAGCAGAGGACCAAATGTAGCTAATAACAACACCTTTCAATCATTCTTGTACAAAATAGTCAGTAAGGTCATCACCATATGAAAGCCAGTCACCTTCACAAATACAATTTGACATGTTCTCAGAAGAATGTTTCACATTGTTAGTTCTGCATTCACCTTATGTAATCACATCTAAGGTATTGACTAGATGTCACTTCTCTAAGGAGGAAGAGTTGGCTGATATGTTACTTCTATTATGTTTGTTAAATTATGTAGGTATATATGCAAGTCTACATACACACAGTACCTTATGTATTTTGTACAGCAGGGTCTAGTGGGTTTTGCAGCAGAGAAGATTCAGAATGGTAGAAGGTTGCATTCAACTCTTTAATTCCTGTCAGTTCCAATAGTAATGTAATGTACATTTTACCACCAAATTCTGGCTTCAAACTGTAAACAACCTTCTTTTCATTCTTATGACAGGTCCTGGGATTCCTATTTCCACTCTTTTTGAGAACCAGGGTGATAGAGGTACTGAAAATATCCTGCCTGTTTCTGGATGCTTGTTTTCTCATTTATCTTCACTATGCAAATCCCCTAATGCAATATTTAGGATTGTGAATAATAATAATAAATATCCTGAAGTCTATAAACGTTCTGTTTCATTTGGAAAATTAAGCTGAAAGTACAGCTTCTTTTTTTTTTTTTTTTTTTTTTTTTTATGTACAATATTCTTAATCCACCAATACTCTTGGAAAAATGCATATGCAAACAATACCCAGTGAATTCATAATATATAGCTCCGTGGTCTGTGCCGGAAAATAACTAAATTATAAATAGTGATTTTAAAATGATATAAAGTAAATTGGCTCCCAGGCAAGTATATATATATATATGTATATATATATATATGTATATGTATATGAAGCTGTCTAAGTTTGCAGCAATACATTAGTAAGAACAGTTATACAGTATGTCTAGTGTCTTTATGGACATACACTATACAGTAGATAAGCCAAGGGTTTGCCTCATCCCCTTAAGACATTGAGTTTTCCATGTTTGTCCAGAAACAAGGTAGTCACAAACATATATGGGCTTAACCATGCTGCCCAAGAGTCTCAGAAGTTAAACTTAAGATACTGTGGTAAGGAAGAGAGGAGACACAGAACTGGTTTTTGCATTCTGTGGTGAATTTTACATTTCCAGCTTCTGCCATATAAGAAAACTGGAGAAAGTTAGTTGCAGGAGAAAGGAGTTTCCTCCTAACGTCCAGAACTCTAATGCTCACAGGCAATATGTGATGATTAGTGTTGCAAAATGTATATTCTATAATAATCTAAGAAATATTTGTGCATCATAATACCAGTGCCTTGCTTTTATTTAGCTATATGATCAAGACCAAATGGAACTGGCTGAGCTGATTTCATTACTCTGCTTATAATTTTTCACAGATTTCCTTACTGTTCTAATAAGATAAAATAAAGAAATCTCAATTAATGAAGAGGAATTAACAAATGAGTTATTTAATAATTTGGGCGTTTCTTTTCTGTAGAGCTCAGAATATTAGAAGACAACTGGGAACTGCAGTCTTCTTTGCAAAAGATCAAACTGCCGAAAGAAGAAATTAACAAACTTGAAGTGGATGGTATAAGTAAGAATTACAGTTTTAATATACTTACTACTCATATTTTGCCTTCATTTTGTTGTAGTGACTATAGTCTTTCTGTAGATCAAACTTGTTAGCCTGCCAGATTAGAAATCAGAGCCCTCATTTTGCCCTGTTTGACAGTGACTAATTTATCTTTGTCTCACGGTGTCTATCAGTAAAATAGTATTGGAAACACACCTCTTCTTTGTGACACAATTAAAAAAATACTTTCATAATATTTGTAAAGTGTTTAACTATCACATAAAAGCATAGTATATGTTTTATAGTACAGTATGGTACTAATGAAATGTGAAACATGAACTGCCATTAATGTGTTAAACATAATAGTGACTTGTATACACTGTTATTTTCCCTAGTGACTTTACAAACAATATTCCATAGTAGTGAATCAGTATAATGTTTTCAAAAACCCATGTCTCAAAATCTTTACAACAGTTGTGTTCCTAATTGTGTTTTTCTAAACACCTAGAAAACTGCAAATCTATTTTGGTGAAGTAATAATTGAATACATAGCTTCATTAAAAAAAAAAACAAAAATGGACAATTCAATTTTTCAAGTTTATTCTTAAACAGTTTAATATAAACAATTACTTCTGTTGTTCACAATTCATGTACTCTGTGCTGATTCTTTTTCTATTACTATTTCATTACTATTACATCAAACTATGGATTATGCTTGGAGGAATCTTTTTAACCATTAACAATGTAATTTTAATTTGTCTTTTCTAGCTTTGTGGTACAAAATGCTTCTGCCCCCACAATTTGATAGATCCAAGAAGTACCCACTACTCATTCAGGTGTATGTAACACTTCCTTTCTTTCAATTTCATTATTTTGTCTGAAAGAATGTTTATTATAATTTAAGGAAACCTAGGATATTTGTAACATTTTATCAAGCAAAAGCAAAAAGCATTTTGTTTTTCTGTTTGTTCATTTAATATGTTTAAATATACATATTAATATGTTTTCATATTGAGATTGAAATTTAAACATACATGTTTTCAATGTGAAATTATTAATTTCAGCTTTGTTAATATGTAAACTATGAGTCTGCTTAATTTTCTTATGAAAAACAAACAAAAAAAACTAAGCCATGTAGCCTAGTTTCTTTGAAAGTTTCCTTCTAAAGAGCATTTGAGATGAATTGAATTTATTGCTGTCTGGAAAGGCAAGAAAAAATGCATTGGTGCAAAAACAAAAAAAAAAAAAAAAAAGAGAGATGGAAAAGTAATGGGTGTGATAAACATTATATTGTCTTTTATTAACTAGTGATGATCCAAAATTCCAACAATGCTAAGTATGTTTAGTTGAAGTTTAGAGTAGAAGATGAAGTAATTCATGTCCTCAAGGTCAAATACGTAATTTGTATTAGGCATGTCTCCATATTGCTCAGCTATGTGGGGTGTGTTCAGTCCACAGCTCCCAGAGCATGTTATTCCCTACTGAATCAAAGAAGGTTTGGTGATGGCCAGCGTAAGGAGCTATACTTTTTTTTCCTGTTTTCTTTGTTAATGCATAGTATGTGTGGAGATCAAATGCCAAATAAATACAAACAAACAGAATTCAAAAGGGCTATTACACCTCATTTCTGTACCCAAGGATTTTGGAGAGAATTAGAAATTGAGACTTTGAGACATACCTCCTCCAAGAACTCCCCTTACGATGGATACCTGATGCTGTGCTCCTTCGTCTGAGCTAAAACTAATGGTTTGCTTTAGGCATAAGACATTAAGGATTTAAGTGAATTTTAGATAGCAAAATCTCTCAAATATATGAAAACAGTAATGGGACTGCTTCTGTCTACTGAGATTTCTAAACCACAGCCATTCAGCAAAATATTTGTATAGAAAATGTGAGACATCTATAATCCAGTATCTATTTATACATCTGAGTTGAAAATGTGTAAATTTCCACCCTCAGGTATGGAGGACCTTGCAGTCAGAATGTAAAGGACACATTTAGCATTAGCTGGATAACCTATCTTGCAAGCAAAGAGGGAATTATTGTTGCCCTAGTGGATGGCAGAGGGACAGCATATCGAGGTGACAAGATTTTGCATGCAGTATATCGAAGACTAGGAGTCTATGAAGTTGAGGACCAAATATCAGCAGTGAAGTAAGTAGAATATATCTCCATAACATTTTTGTATTTACACACCTACAAAAAGTAATGTGGAAAAAAAAGAAAAAATATTAAATGTTCTCCTGAGCCTGTGTTCTGTAGAGCTGAGGGCTTCAGGAAATAAGACTAGGCTTAAGACTTGTAGAAATAAAATATTGCTTGATGTCAGTGTGGTGTACTAAGTCCTTTCACTACTAATTTCACATTTGAACCTCAGCACTTCTATTTTGTAAGGGCATTATCAGAGGCCTCAGTCCTAGGCCTAAATAAATATGTGCATCAGTGGTGAGAGGTAAGCTAATGTATTTTCCATTATTATGAATATTTTCCTGAAGGGGAAACCTACCTCATAGGTAGTAACCATACTGATTAGCCAAAGATCCATACTGATGGACCATGGTGATTAGCTAAATATCAAACGTGGAGTATAAAACTGAATCCTGACGCTACCTTTTCAACAGTGTTGTTAATCATAAACTTGTTCTCTATGTTGTCTTAAAATAGTAATAAACAACAGGAAGTGACTAAGGTCCTTTAGTAGATCTCCTCTTCCCCCACAGGCTGCACCTCTGCATCAAACACTTAATGTATTCCAAGGAAAAACAAGTCCCTAAGCAGAAGTTTAGGGAAGGGGGAGAATGCTGAGGTTTTCTAAAGAAAGTCTGTCTGTTAAGCTTACAGATGCAGTAGCATTACGAAAGTGAGCATTTAATGAAGTGTTAGTTTGAACCCCACAGAAATGAATGCGAAGCAGGATTAAGAAATCTAGTCTAGGTTTCGATCTTGAATCACTACTATCAGAGCATGGATAGACTTTCGAGTGCAATATCCTTTCCCTCAGTAATGGACCTGATTCTGAGAAGAAAACGTAGAAAATGGATGTACAAGTCAAGGTTCCCACAACTTTCTCTGCTTGCTTGTGAATGGTGCTTGTATTTACAAGTGTGTGTGAGGAGGGGATCTGTTCCTTCCCGTTACTGCTTTGTGATAATTCATTTCCACCTCAATGATATAAACACACCATTATCTTTTTCAGTGATAAACGAAACAGCATATCTGTGTATCATGTCAGGTTTTTCAATATAATCCATTATTTTCTTTCCTGAAACTCTTAGCAGCAACATGCTTTAAAATATCACAGGACAGAGAAGTGTTTTTTTTATTACTCTGAATCATCATTCAAACATAAAATGCTGGAGACAGAGGGAGTCTAAACTGATTCTGCAGTTGCAGAATTTGCTGAGATGGGCTGTGAAGAAATGACCTCAGACTTCACACTTCCCAATTTTCTGTCAGCACCTAGACTAAATTTTTATTCAGTTAAATGAATTGCATTCCATCTTACTGATCTAACACATGGTTTAAAATGAATGATTTTTAGAAACAATCGTATACTCTAGTGGGAAACCTTGGAGGAGCTTTTACTGTAGGAGGAACCCCATGGGTTAAGACAGTAATTTTACAAATCTGAATCATTTTTTGGCTTATCTAACTTTGTCCCACCCATATTGTACTGGACATTTTAAGTATTGTCTGTCATTTGTGGTTGCCTTTGTAAAAAAAATGCTATCAGCTGCTTATACATTTTCTGGGATGTATCTGAAGATATTTTATCTCTTGCTCTTGAACCAATGTTGTCTTTTGCTTATGTATGATGTTTAAGTTAAAGAGAGGGTCTGGACAGTGTACCAAGGTGAATATTAAGTATAAGAAAAAACAACTTCTTTTACATGAAGCTAGTTGTTCCTCTGGAACAAAAATTATTAAGAAAGTGTTAATTTCAGCAATGTTTATTCTTTAAAGAAAAAATCTTCGTTTCCTCTGAATGTCTTTGAGTTGAATAACTGATGCTTTGTAGAAATCTGACATGCTACACTGATTGTCAGTTTGATCAAATTGCTGTGATGTTTCAAAAAAAGTGAAAATTTTTTTTTTACTAATTGGCTAAAATACTAGTAATCTTGGTTTGCAATAATGCATTAATTTCTGTGATTTTCTTTTCCACAGAAAATTTATAGAAATGGGTTTTATTGATGAGAAACGAATAGCAATATGGGGATGGGTGAGTGGTTCATCTGTTTTATATCTATCTTTAAATAATCCTGTAGTATAATTTTATATAATCCTTCCTTTTTCTGTCCTAAATCTCTATAAAGAGATTGGCTGAAGACAACTTCAGAGATAGCATAAATGCCACACAGCCCCTTTATAAAGATTTTTAAGATGTTCAAGCTATCTGGCTCAATTGTTTGTCATGAATGACTAGATTAAGAATGCAATATCCAGAAAGAATTTTTCTTCCTTTCTCTCTTCCTTTCTTTCTTTTTCTTTCTCTCCTTCCTTCCTCCCTTCTGTCTTTCTTTTTCATTGCTGTTGTTTGTTTGTTTTCCTTGGCCCAGTTTCATTGTAAGAGGCTTGCCCAGAAACACTGGGCAACTGTAATTGTAGGAGTTGCCTGATTTTAGACAGCACATGAGCAGGGTTGCTAAAATCTTTCAATTAATCTAATATTTAAATTACTGTGGCCAGACACAGCTATAACTAGGATAAAATGTGCTGTCATAAGGTGAAATTAAAGTGACATCAATCATGTTAAGACCACGTGAAAATACAATTTTTTTAATCACATTATATTGTATTTAACTACAGTGTTTCTGGAACCAATTAAGTGTGATTTCACACATCTAAAGCATTGTATTCCAGTAGCAGATATATTATTTAAATAACAGCACTATTGCCAAACCTGTCAATTTTTTTTTTTTTGTCTTTTTTATTTATTTATTTATTTGTTATTACCATTTCCTGGTCTGTATCCTTTGAATAGATTTGGAAGCTGTATCCTTATTTATAGCATGCAATTTGATAGGTATGCATGAACTCATCATACTTTCAGACTCACCAAACTCTTTTGGATGGTAAAAGTTCTTAAATGACCACTAAGGCAATTCAGGTTTTGAACTCCACCTCTCCAACTCTGACAGTACATAGATTTACCTGCCTGATCTTAATCCTTTACTCTGTAGCCTTGTGGACTGCTTTTTTTTAAAATATCAAATGAAGCAAGCAAATGCTCTTGAAAGGTTTTATGAGTTACTATTTCCTTAAGCATATCCATCGCTGTAGTTTCAAGCATGACTCTCAACAGTAGAGAGGGACTAACTTAATTCTCTACAAATTAACTAACTAACTAAATAATGATCTGTGCATACTGCCCTTAATCATTAATACGCTATTGATAAGATTAATAATTAAAAAAATTCTGCATGACACACCCATCCCTCTATTCCAGAATAAACAGGAGCCCATTATTTCCCAAAACCTTATACAAATATTTTCCAACCCCAGTTCCATATCCCATGTACAATCAAACAGAATGCTTTTTATTACAATATCTTCTCCTTTCTCAGCTTCTAGCCCCAAATTGTTGCATGTCTATTCTGATATCTAGGCTTACTTTGCCTAGATTCTATCTATGAACTTGTTCTTCATTATTGGGTCCCAGTTTGAGGAATCAGGCCAGAAGAGCAGCCATTGGTAGAGACAAATTGCTCCAGCTTCAAGTTCTTAAATATATGAGCCTGTTAGTATTGGGGATGGAGATGGTTCAATATAGCAAACATTCAAAAAAGCTAGATAGTTTGTTAAGGGTGGGAAATCCTATGACTCTTCTTGGAAGGGCACACTGACAGGATGAGAGGCAATGAACACAATTTACCACAAGGAAAGTTTTGAATGGGTATTAGGAAAAAAAAAATATATGACAACAGTTTTCAACATTGAAATATGTTGACTAGAAAGGCTGTGGAATTTGGATGTGCCTCTGATTGACATCATATAATTTTGAAGTTAACCCTGTTTTGAGATAGTTTGCACTGATTAGATTACCTTGAATGACACTGCCAACTTAATTTTTTTATGATTCTAAATGCTAACAAGAGCAATATCCTGTGATAAGTGCTGAAGAAATAGTAAGATAAGTGATTCAATAAAACCGTCTAATCTCTGTCACAAGAAATCACATCAGATCTATTTGAAATCAAAAAAAAAAAAAAAAAAAAAGCTTTGTCCTTCATGCATTCAAAGCAAACTCTTTACTTTGGAATCATTTTGTTTTCCAAATCAAACTCATATAAAATGATATTTCACCAATAATTTTAAACACTCAGTGATTTCTTCCTAGTCCTATGGTGGATACGTAACTTCTCTGGCACTTGGATCTGGCAGTGGAGTATTTAAATGTGGAATGGCTGTGGCTCCTGTTTCCAGCTGGGAATATTACGGTATGGAAAATTGTCATAAACACTGACTTGGAAAGAGAGGTAGCATTTAATGGCTTTCTAAATTAAATCATTGCAAGAGAATGTCAATACGAAACTTAGTGCAATTACCTAGACATAAAACTTTTAAGACCTTAAGTTTAATATTTTCTGTGCTGAAAATAACTGATTGGAACTGTCAGTTTGGAACGGATTTTGTTACATAGAAGGTATGCACAGACAATTCTATATGCACATCTGTAACAATCTGTTTGATTGTATCAAGTTTGATTGTTGTTGATTGTATCAAGTCCTCTTGATAAACACTATATTCAGGAATTATCTCCCTAAAAAAAAATCTTGTTAAAACTGAATTCAGAAACAGCTGAAATGTTTTTCTGCCCATAATGTAATCACAGTGCACTTCGACTTCAGTTACTGCAGATGGCCTCTGTCAGGAATCAGTATCTCTGACGACTGCAAAGTTATTTTCCAAAAGCAGTGGAAAATAGAGGGACTCAGTTCTGTCTGATATTTTTTATTTTTAAATATTTTGCCTTTAGATGTTTCTCAACCACACCTCCAGTGTTGTCGTGTTACAAGACATATTTTTCTTTATTGACTAAGACTCCAAACTGTTTTGAGGAAACAACTCTGAGAGTGTACTCCCAGGGCCTTGCTGTGTGAATAAAGCAGGCACATACGCACTTACTTGCAGACCTGTTAAGCTTTTGGCATGGTGTAAAGGAACCTTAGTGTAAAAAAGAATCCTGCCATGCATGTTTTCAATGAGCAAAATGTAACACTTTGAACACATTTACTTAGCATATGGTCGTTGCTAAGAAGTCTTAGTTATAAGAAATTTCTTTGGTTAAATGGGAAGGATTGCTTCCCTGACTGCTAGCACAGACATTCCTTGTATTTATGGTGTTTTGCAAACAAAGGGAAAAACATTTGTATGACACAGGAAGCATAATCTTCATGTTTTCACTGGCATGAACATTTTTGAAGGCATTTTCACTCATGATCACAAAATTATTTCCAGAATGCAGGCATAAAGCACTATTTTGCAGAAGTCCTTCAATAAGGGAAGAGTTATAAACATTTGTTTGGGCATTAAAAATTGCATGAAGTTTTAAGTAAAAGCAGATTAGACCCACACCATTGCAATCTTTACTTTAGCTGATTTTTCAAAAGAGCATTAAAAAATCTTGCTAAAAGCACATTGTAAAATCCAGACAAGCAAATGTACTTCCCCAAAGGAAGGAAGGAAGGAAGCATAACAAAGCAATGAGTCATGAGTTCTGGCAAACAGATCAAGTTAATATTAGGGTGAACTCTGTTAGGGGCAAAACTACAGGATGCTACATATTTGAGACTTCAAGCAGGGTCAGTATGTTAGAGGATGTACTGGTCCCTAGAGCTTCTAAGTTTTGTCCTGCCCTCTTTTAAATGCACAGATCAGAGTTTGCAGCATAATCTTTTCTCTGAAATCCTCCCACTCACCTCCATTTTCTGTCAGAGTTAATATAGCAGCTGAACAGTTATAAGGAAAGTTGCATTCAGGGACAATGTATAGTTAAAAGCATTAAATATGTGACTGTTTTATTAAAATTCTAAATCTCCTTTTTCTTCCTCAGTAATTGACAAGCTGAATCTTCCACTTAGTCATTATAATGCAATTCTTGCTGACCTCAGTGGACTTGTTGTAGCTATACTGGTAGAAGAGAGTGGAGAATTTGGCTCAAAATACTGTAGAAATGCCAGCCATTCAAAGAGTTTATTTTATTGAAAACTCAAGCCCAATATGGTTGTTTGACACTGTGTTGACAACAGATATTGCACATTTTCTGTTTTCATTGAATGATAAAGAATTTTGATAAAAGATAGACTACTTAGATTTTTCTGTATTTAGTTTATTACAAATTGTCTTAAGGAGCCTTACCTGGCTGGTCTGGGAGACACAGTACACATCTTTAGCACTTGGTGGTAACATATATAAAGGATACATAATAAACCATGGGAACGTGGCTATATTGAGTCATTTTCCATCCCTGGGGGAACTCTCATTTCTACTTTTTCTCAAAAATATTCTAATGCAGTGTATGAAACTGGACAACAAGATACAGGCCTGGCAGGTAGGGGGAAAGCAGTGAATATTGTCTATCTGGACTTCAGTAAGACTTTTGACACTGACCCCCACAAATCCTCAATACAAACTGTTAATGTATGGGCTGACTGAACAGACAGTGAGATGGATTGAAAACTGGTTGAGCAGCTGAGCCCAGAGTGGGGTGATCAGTGGCACAAAATCTAGTTGGAGGCCAGTAACTAGTGGCTTGGGAGGAGTGGATGATAAACTATAGTGTGATGCTCCAAGCCAGAAGGATCTCAACAGGCTAGAAAATGGGCTGACAGGAACCTCGTGACATTCAACAAGCAGAAATGCAAAGTCCTGCTTCTGGGCAGGAACAACCCCAGGTACCAATATTTGCTGGTGGCCACCCAGCTGGAAAGCAGTTTTGCAGAAAACAACCTGAAGGGTCTTGTGGGTACCAAGTTGAACATGAGTCAGCAATGTGTCATTGATGCAGAGAAGGCTAATAGTACCCTGGGCTTCATAGGCAAAGTATTGCCAACAGGTCAAAGGAGGTGATCCCTCCCCTCTATTCAGCACTGGTGAGGCCACACCTGGACTGCCATGTCAAGTTCTGAGTTCTTTAGTACAAGAGAGACATGGAGATGCTGGAGATTGTCCAACAAAGGACCACGAAAATGATTAAGGGACTAGATCATCTGGATCATCTCCCCTGTGAGAAAAGGCTGAGACATATGGGACTGTTTAACCTCAAAAAGAGCCTCGGGGGGATGTTATCAATGCCTATAAATACATTAAGGAAATGGGCACAAACTCACTTAGAGGATGTCCTGTCAACATCAGAAAACACTGCTGCATGGGGAAAGTACTGGCACAGGTTGACACAACGAGGTTGTGGAGTCTCCCACCTTGGAGGTATTCAAAAGCTGTGTGGACATGGTCAACATGGTTCTAGGTAGTTAGTTCTAGAGGATCCTGCATTGGTCCTGGTTGGAACAGATGACTTCCAGATTTCCCTTCCAACATCAACTAGTCTATGATTCTGTAGACAATCTTGATTCCTTACTGACTACGATGGCCATCACCTCTAAATATGGGTGGGAAAGATGCCAGCTTTTCTTCATCAGATAGCTCTGACTCCATTAAATAAATAAAATTCCTGTAATACTGCAGCTTGACCGCTCAATATGTGCTGGTTACTCTTTCAAGGAAAAGTCATAAAGAAAGTAATGCACTTGTAGTGACAGCTGCTGCATCAATTTTCCACAGATTTTCATAACTACTGTTAGTTAAATTACAAACATGCGGGCAGTTTAAAGATAGCTGAAACCTAACGGTTTCTTGGTGTTAGATATCATTCAGTTATTCGTGCTTGTGTTTTTTTCAAATCCATTAATAGTCTTTGTTATCGTTAGAGAAAGGAACTGGACAGATACCTGAAAATCAATTGCAAGTTTTTAAGCACAAGCCTATATCATTTCCTGCTCCCCCATAATTGTTGCTTATATTCATTCAATGGGATAAGGGCAATGTTTTTTCCATATTAACTATATATACTCATACACATCCCAGGCTGGAATTCTGCTCTGTTTTTTCTTTTTAAGATGTCAACAGTAGTGTATGTTGTCTTTCTACCACACACATTTATTGGCTCATTCAACTGACTTCTGGAGTTCAAACCAGTAGCATAAAGCAGTATCGGTTAATTACCTTTATCCACAAAATGTTAACTCCATAGATGAGTATTGAACCACTATTTCTACAAGGACTGTTTGGAGAACATGTATTAATTAACATATGTATTAAATTATATTTTAATAATTTTATATTTTATTAATTAATTATAATGTATTAATTAACCATATTTTTAGTATGTTTAGATTTGGTGTATTATGAGGAAACCAAGCGGAACAGATATAGTTAAACAGTCCATTTTCTATGTATCACTGGAGGCACAAAAATATATTTAGCTTTTTTCTTCTTTAATATCACAGCATCTATCTACACAGAACGATTTATGGGTCTTCCTGTAGAGTCCGATAATCTTGAGCACTACAAGGTGAGAATTCTCTTTGTTCATTTGCCTTAAACCTGAGTCACACTTCCAGGGACAACCAGAATAATAAAGAAATAAAATGACCAGCCAGCTCTCTTAGTGGCAGCCCTGTAACAGCTAAAGCTGCTGCTGTGAAATTCATATCTCTGTAGTTCCTCATGGTTTTGTATTTATCAGTTGTAAATATAATAAACTGAAGGATCTTTATTTTCTCATTGATTTGACAGTGCAAATCATTAATTCAGGAAAGAACTTATATGAGAGAGGTTAAGATGGTTTGTACCCTTAACTATGGTATTCAAGCTGCTTCATTCAAATTTAGCTGTCTGATAATAATATCTACATAGTGAACAGTCAGAACCTCCCCTACCTGGAACAGATTGCATTTTTGATTTTCTTCACATTGGTAGGAAATCTGTAACTTTGTCTAGCAGCGCACATACCAGCTCTGAATACAGACAGGTCTGAATTAAGCCCAAAGAATTTAACCCAAAACCCAATAAAGGCTGTTGTATCAATACCTATCATCCATCCTAACCCCTACTGCAGAAATGCTCAACACCAAACAGCTCTAGTAGAGCTGTCTAGGTAGCTAGGAATTGCAGAGTTCAGAGAATGCCACATGGTAGGTACTATGCTTTTTGTGAAGTGGTCATAAATGTATATAGTTTCTATATACATATAGTAATCTATCTCAGATTGAGATGAAGTCACTGCTGTCATTATTATGCCAGTCCAACTGTTTGATTGTGGTTATACTGGTTAATGGAAGCCTTTCAGCTCTGTGATTGAGTGGTTTAAATTGAAGCTGCTGAACTGTTCACTTTTCCTCTCAACAGAATTCAACTGTGATGGCAAGAGCAAAGAATTTCCAAAACGTGGAGTATCTCCTCATCCATGGAACAGCAGATGGTGAGGTTTGCAAATGGTAGTACAAATACAGAGCCAGAATCACTTTGTTTGAAAAACATTAAGCATTTTTCTGTGCCTTAGATTAGGATGACTACTTAGATCTTTGTTAGATTTCAGTATGACATATTGTAAGGTGCTTAGTCATTCTTAGTCATGTCAACTGTATCACTCGATAATTATTGGACACAATTTAATGCACTAGAATTTTATGCTTTGTGGTATTTACACGTTTCAACAGCCAATCACTTTTTTTCCTTTTTCAGATAATGTACATTTCCAGAACTCAGCACAAATTGCAAAAGCTCTGGTTAACGCACAAGTGGATTTCCAGGCAATGGTAAATAACAGATTATTTTTCATTTTGAACAGTGTTTTATAGCTTTATCAATAAGTTGATATTATATTTGGTGACATTTTTAAGAACCCAGTTCAACAGAACATTCTTCAAAATCTAGTAATTGTTAGTGCATTTGTTACTCTTTATAAGTAATTCCTTCTTCAGAGTATTTTCGTGCTCTTTTTGTTTATTTGTTTTTCTTTCTCTCTTCCCCTTTGGATGCTAATGAAATTTCTCTCATAAAGAATAACTTAGAGGCTTTTAAAATGAGCCAGGGAGAAGAATGATAATCCAGCCTTCTTATAAAAGCTGCTGATAGCTAGTAAAAGAGAAGAAGATGAAAAAGCTGGCTTCTGGGACCAAATCCATCAGTGCTTCTGATGGATTCTCTTTACCTGGACATGCCTGCCACAGGCAGGAGGTGAAACATAGGGGAAAAAATTAAGTATCCAAATACTGTATCCAGGATGAGGGGAAAAAAAAAAAAAAGCGTTGTCTGCAAAATTTGCTTGGAGTAGTTGGAGTAGCAGGTGCAGGCAAACAGAGAAACACATAGACAAAAGGTTAGAAGATATAAGTGAGGAATGAACAGGTAAAAAGTAGCACTGAATTATATAGTAACACTGAAGTATATGTTAAGCAATGCTTCTGCACCTTCTTTCTCCAGACTAATGGCAAACAGATCTGCCTGCTATCAAACATACTGGCCTTCTGCCTCAGACCACTTCCGAGGTCCATGAACTTTGGATCAGACAGAGGTCCCCCTGTACTTGAGATTTGTAGGACCTTTTGTGAATTCCTCATCTTCTAACTTCACTGATATTTAGCAAACCTGGTTTACTTCTCAAGTATCTGGGATTCTGTATGCAGTTGTAGTCATTCTTGTTCAGCTACAGCAATGTCTCAGTAGAGTTAGAAGGAAAATCGAGGAAACATCCTTGATTTACTTAATGAAAGCAGGACATTTTTAGTCTAGTGAAATAAAATCTGAAAATTCTATGATTGCTATGGAGGATAACTACAGAGAAAAAAAAAAAAGCTATTGAAGCTAAAAAACAGTTTTAGCAGAAGAATAAATGTATATATAGTACTGACAAATACATTGAGGTCAAAAGTTAGAAGAATTTTCTGTTAAAACAGCTAGCCTTTGGAATGAGCAGAAAAAGGGGGAGCATGGCAAAAAGCAACCTACTTTTAAGCTTCAGGTTAGTACATTCACTACAAAGGGATCAGACTTTGCAACCCAAAGGTGTCTCTTACTCTTTAAATGAGAAGACCGAATGATTTTTGCCCTTCCTGTTTCTAATGACATGGAAAAGTCTCTAATAGCAAACCATCCTGCCGTAGTTAGGTGTTAACCATTATTTCTTAAGAAGTTAGCAAAATTCATATCTTATTTGCAGTAATCAGTCATAATGGTTGGGGTCCTGCTGTTATGCAGGGTGTGTTGAACAGAAATGCATAACATTTAGGTGAAAGCTGTTGCTGAGAGCCCAGTATTCCTATATTGCCAAGGCCTCGTAGCATGGCAGGGGCATTTGATCCCTAAAGGCATCTCAAAACTCTTTTGCCCAACTTTATACAACAGAATTGCCAGAATTGAGGCAGTAATGCTTACTCCTAGATTACAGAAAGTATAGAAACTTTGTTCTATATAGTAGAATCTACTGAAAAGGAAAAAAAAAAATAGCAGGTCCCTCTCTTTGTTTACTTGAGGCATGTACTTTCTTCTATATGGCAATGAAATAGTGGAATTGCTTAACTGTTACAGAATTGAAGAGATAACGTAGGGGCTTTATGGATTTTTTCTTTCTTCTTTTTCAGTGGTATACTGATGAGAACCATGGAATTCCAGGCCTTTCCAGCAAACACCTCTACACACATATGACCCATTTCCTCAAACAATGTTTTTCTTTGTCAGAATAGATGAGCTCTTCAGAGCATGCTAAGGCATCTGATACATCTCTGGGAGAATGCAATGATAACATTGCCTTGGTTATGTAGTTTTTAGGTGGATTGATAGCAGGAACTCTGAAGTTAAAAACTTGATGTTTACATCCATTTTTTATATTGTATATTAGCAGATGTTGTGCTAATACATGTTTTGGCACATTTAACACCTGTTGGATAGAAAAAAATAAAATCAGAATGTAACATGGTATGTGCATTTATTGCCATCTTGCTTAAACTACATTCTGCATTCCAAAGCTAGGTGGTCCGTTGTGAAGGCATACTGCCAAATGAATACACTTGCGTTTGTTAACTATAACTGTAAAATGGGCAAGGACAATGAAAGTTGTGCAAGTACCTAATTAACTTCTTAATAAGAACCAGTTTCTCAAAATACATTTATATTTCCAATTTATTGGAAAGAATCCAAGCAGGGATAGGAACACACAATATTTGAAGCCGAAGTATGGATAATTAGCCAGAATATTGAATGCTGTGTTCAAATTTTATTAAGCTCTTCCTTGAAACCCTGATTCTGCTAAACTCTGTTCAGGTTTAAATATGGAAGCTGGACATTCATGATAGCTATTTTATCTCAATGTTTTTTTCTGCCTGTGTTCAAATTATGTGAGCCACATTACCCTGCTTTTAATCTTCACCTTGTCATTCACATTAATTCTAATATTGTTCATCCCAGACTGAGGGGAAAAAATCAAAGGATTTTGCATGTTTGCTTTGCTTTGTTTCCAGTAAAAAAAATTTTTAGGGAGTCTTTTAAAAACTTTAGAAGCTAATAGTGATTGGAACACATGTATCCTTTTGATTAGTAATTAAATCAGTCCTGTCATAATATAAGAGTATGAACAAGATAACTGGCAGGAGATCCATTTTAGATTAAATGATTCTCTGGTCACATGTTTTAAAAATTCTGAGTTAGCCTACTGCATAAGAATTGTCATCTGTCTAATGTAGTATCTCATCTTTGCTATTAGCTAGTGAGGGTACAAAATAACCTGAAAAAGATTGTGGAGTAGCCTTCACACAAAGAAAGCTTCTTCCTAACTCTTTGAGACTGGTTGCTGCTTGTTTGTGGAAGAACAAGGCATTTAATTTGACCCTCTTGACAAAAAGATGGGGTTTAGCCAACATCATTAAAATGTAGAAATGATTTGCTATGTAACGGATTCTTTCATTTTGTTAATGGCAATATCAAATCTGATTTTCCGCACATGAGAACATTCCTCAGACATCTTTATGTAAATGTAGTTGCCAAGCTGTTTGTAATGGTTAAATTATACTTTGATGGGAACTCTTCAGAAAATACTCAATTAGTTCAGGTTTTTTTGGAAACACTGCCAATTATGTGACGTTAATGAGCTTTTTGTTGGTAATGTAATTAAAACTCAACTGCTATAATGGTTAAAGGAAAAAATTATAGCTTTAAGAAAGTTAATGTTAAGCAAATATAACATGAAGTGGGGCTAATTAGATGTTGATTACATGGTCCTATGTGCATTTGCTGTAAACAACAATACTCTCAATAATGTGATTATTTTACAAATAAGGAATACAATTCAGTTGAAATTACTGAGATTTAACTCTCATTTTGTAATATTGATACAACACTACAGAAACCATTGCAAATTTGCATTGAAAGAGAGGAAAATCAGGTTCTTGTAGCAGATGCTTAAAGGTTTTAGATGTCTGAATATGTCAGTGAGTACCCAGAGCAATTTTCAAAATGCATGGTATCAGTCTCACATTAATATCAATATATTAATTTATATTTAAGTTATAGTTAAGTTTCTGCACCTTTATACTTTATTTATACTTCTGGAAAATCCTGCAAGCCCTAGAAATTTGACCAGATAAACCAACCCATTGTGGATACTACAAGTAATAAAATAATACAATGCACTGGTCACAGGTCTTTGTGACCAGTGCATTGTATTGGGTCACAGAAGATTGGGTAGTCAGAATCTTCTGGAAGCATTTGAGATAAGGGACGTTTCTGGAAAATGTGTCAAACAAAATAACAGAAGGTACCTCCTTCCCAAGGGATGTGTTAGCTATTTCATCATTAATTTGCCCGTATGTCTATTTATTTCCTGAGGCAATCAGAGTACACATCTTCCAAACTGTCCAACATTTACTTTAGCTTGTAGGAAGCAGTTGTGGGGATAAACCATAAAAAAATCAGTGCATCATGCTGCTGTCATCTTTGCTTCCTTGTTTTTCATGTTGTTAATTTATTTGCTTTATACAGTGTTCTTGCCAAAGAATGGGAATATGTCTTCAGCAGAGTGTGACGTTTACACTGAGTTGCTGGAATAATATAGAACCTGAAAGCTTTTTGAATGAGCAACCATGTATTTTGATGATGTCGTGGTTTAACCCGGCCGGCAGCTAAACACCACGCAGCCGTTCGCTCACCCTCCCCCTTCCTCTCTGGGACAGGGGAGAGAAATGGAAAGAGAAGCCCGTGAGTTGAGATAAAGACAGTTTAATAAGACAGGAAAATAATAATAACAATAATAATAATAATAATAATGCAATGGTGATAATAGTACTACTAATAATAATATGTACAAACAAGTGATGCACAATGCAATTGCTCACCACCCGCTGACCAATGCCCAGCCTAACCCCGAGCAGTCTGGCCCCCTCCCCCGGCTAGCCACCCCTATATATTGTTTAGCATGACGTCAGATGGTATGGAATACCCCTTTGGCTAGTTTGGGTCACCTGTTCTGGGTCCCCTCCCAGCTCTTACTGCACCCCCAGCCTGCTTGTTGGCAGGGCAGAGCAAAAGGCTGAGATGTCCTTGGCTTGGTATAAGCACTGCTCTGCAACAATTAAAACATCGGGGTGTTATCAGCACTCTTCTCATCCCAAGCCAAAACACAGCATTCCACCAGCTACTAGGAAGAAAATTCTGTTCTAACTGAAACCAGGACAGATGACCTGGGAAAAAATGTCATAGGATACTGTGAGTGCTTAAAAGAAAAAAAAAGAAAAAGAAAAAAAAAAACTTACAAACATATGCAACATATGTCAAAGTAGCTGTCCTGTGCTAATAACAGGTAATGATGCAGTCATTCATTAGAAATGATGCAGGGCATTTCTAACCTACCATTACAGTATCAAACAATGATTGAGGTTGGAAAGGACCTTTTGTCCAATCCAAGATTATCTAGATGGCTCAAGCAGGGCCACTTAGAGCAGGTTGCCCAGGACCATGTCCAGACAGCTTTTGTATATCTCCAAGGAGGAAGACTTCACAACCTTCTTTGGGCAATCTGTGCCAGTGCTCATTCACTCACATAGTAAATAAGTTGTTCTAGACAGAACCTCCTGTTTTCAGTTTGTGCCCATTACTTCTTGTACTCTCACTTGTCATGACTGAAAACAGCCTGGCTCTGTCTTCTTTACACACTTATTCTTATGTCTTGAATTAAGCTGAAGCTAACAAAGGGTTGGTTTTATATATGAATAGAAATTATATGTGTATACTGCAAATATAGAATATGTTATGTAAAAGCCAATGCTGGAACACAGCTTACTTTGAAATTAAGAAATGATAGCTTTTCACAAGTTTTTCCAAGCTGATGAAAGACAGTCCTCAAAGTATTGCCTTCTACCCTAGGACATTTTAGAGGATCCATTTTTCAGAAAATGCTGAGCGCTTCCCTATTTTCTTTTCCCTTTTCAATAATATTCTCACACTCAAGATACCCAAAAATATCACTTCAGACAAAGAAACGTTGTGTTTGAGACTCTTATAAACAAGGTATACTAGCCGCTAAAGGTAGGGCATTGGTATTTTCTCTGAATGAAAAAATAGCCACAGACAGAGCTGTTTACAAGTCTCCACTATAGTGTTATATATACTCCAGTATAGTGTTTCCACTATAAATCCTGGTTAACTTTTACAGAATAACAGTAGAGGTGCAAAGCAAACCTGCATTTTCATCATTTACCTAATGTTGTGCGTATGTATGCATCAACGAACAATATCATGCTGTATGTATCAATGAACGTATAGTATTTCTCATGCCTCAAACATGGAACTGCATTATTTGCTTCACTTGAGATTGCTACGTATGCAAAGAAGAAAAAGTTTGAAGAGAAAACATCGTTAATAGATCAAGTATAACTCCAGCCAGGATCCAGAACATGGTTAGTGTCTCATTTTACTTAGATATCAAGTAAAATTCAGACTACATTCAATATTTTCCAGTTTGCCAGTCAGTTCTAATTACAAGGCACAGCTGTTTAGTACATTTCATAGTCATTTGAATGCTCTATATTTAATGTGAATAATTCATAGTATTTGCTAAGAGCATTTGGTATTACTTTCAATTATGAACATTGTCTTCTCAGAGTGTAAAGTAACTAGTACATACTTGGCCAGCTCTTCTGCTTGCGCAAATTGATGCAGCTCCATTGATTTCAAACGGAGCGATTCCAATTTATTGTCAGTAGACAGTATGGGATATTTGCATAGTTACAATAACTCTGTTTCCTGAGGTACAAACCCATAGATATCCATGGCAGTGAGCATAGAGTTGCATGCTGTGGTAAGGTGTGGAGACCCTAAACTAATCTCTCTTTTCGGAAAGCCACTCCTGCTCTCCAAAGTGTAGCCATGGAGTTGCACACTTATTGTACACATTTGTGTTATACATGCATACACACACATGTGTGTGTAAGATTTATGCTCCATATGTTTTATGTTTGTATGTGTTTACATGTATAGGTTGTACTAATTTCCAGAAGAAGAATGAAGGCCCATTCTGCCTGATTATCATGTAGCAAAGATAAGAAAACAAAAAGTCTTCACATTCAAGCCTCTGAACTCATGGTTGAGAAGGCTTTTGAACTCATGGAGAAAGGGCTTTTGGTGCAATGTACTAAAGAAAAGGCTGTGGGCCTTTAGTCACACCCCAAGATACAGCCTCCTCTCTCCTATCTTCTTTAGATTTATATGTAAAAGTGCTAATAACAAAACAAAACAAACAAACAGAACAATAACAAACAGGAAAAAAAAAAAAAAAGAGAAATTGTGTGGGGTTTTTTTAAGCATTTTGCAGTGTTGGTTTTTTTTCACTTCAAAAAGCAACTTCCTAATTCATTAAAATGTTCAAATCTTGAATGTTTTTAAATATTTTTTTCTTGTACCAACAATTAAAGAATTAAAAGAAACATCCTTGAAAGAGTATGATATTCAGAGTATGTTAGCCAGTGTATTGGTCCTATTTTTATGGGGAAAAAAAAAAAAAAAAAAAAAAAAAAAAAAAAACACGCCAGCTGGAATTGCTGCTGCTAGGGCATTAGGTTCAGTGGTAAGAAGTCTTCTCATTTTACCTCATCTGTAATTTCCCACCCGATTTCTGGTCCAGTAAGTGCAGTATGCTGTCCCTAATAGCAGCCATTACCTTGTGCTGAGATGATGGTGTAGGAAACTTTGATCACCTCCAAATTCAGTGAACCCAAGGTACCAATTTTTTAATGTCTCCAAGTGACACCTGAAAAACATTAAGATGCAACTTTCCTGAAGGCGGGTTACTTTTAGATTCTGTCTCTTAGTCTGATTCATTTGCAAGTACTGTCTCATACATGAACTAAAAGACAGAAGGGATTGAGCCCTTGACTTTTGCCCAGAGGAGCAAACTTGTATTTTATGATGTGAAAGGAAAAAACTTAGTTCAGGATGTGTACATATGCATGTTTCACAGAGTCATTACAATTTTCTATCTTCTTGTTTGCTGTGCTCTTGAAATATGTATTTCTCTAGATTCAGTTATGGCAACTGACAAGTGCATAGTTCTTGATGACAGTTCGCTTCTTTCCTGTACCTTTTATTGTATGTGTATCACTTGAAAAACAAGTAATCAGGCAGTCATCTTGTAGATGCTAGATGACCTGCTAGATGCTATAGCCTGCCCAATGAGGTGCACTGAGTCTCATATGTTTTCTTCCTGAAATCATCCTACTGTGAACAAGGAACTTTAACTGACACAAGAAAATATACAGAGATAAAAGAAAAGAAGTGCCTGTTTCCTGGAGGGGAAGGTATTTTCTTACTTTGTTTACTTTTATTTTCTTTCTTTGTTTAGAAATCCATGCATCTTTAACTCAACATGCAATAAGATAACATCTGTAGCAGTCCATTTCAACAAATAACTGTGTCATATTCTGACGAAAAAAAAAAAAAAAAAAAAAAAAACCACGATCTAAACGGCCCTTTGATCACCATCTGCTGTCGTATCGGGGTACTGCAGAGCTGGGGAACATGCCTTCCTGCAGGACACGCAAAGCTGCCCAAGTGGAGAGAGTGCCTTTTAATACTTAGTGTAGGAATTGTACTCAAAATATGCTTTTGCATTGGAAATCGAAAGCAGATTAAAAACATAATTTTGAAAAAAAAGTATCTCAGTAAGATTGACATCTCATGATGACAATTAGATTTTGAGCATGAGGTAATTTCCAGGCTTATTTTGGTTCCTTTGGTACCACGTCTTAGATATTACACTGGTATTTGCCTAGGGAAGGTTGCTATATGGAGATGGGTTGTTAATAGATCATTTCAAACAAAAAAGTCTGAAAAGCCAAATTTGATAAATATCTATGCAAATTTGTATATGCTATGCTAATCAATAACTGGGGTTCCATGACTTTGAACGTCTGGAAGAGAGAAAATAATACAATAACAAGCAGGGAGAAAAAGGACATGGGGAAGAGAATGTCAAAAATAGAGAAAATGAAGTAGTAATTAAAAAGGAGGCAGACAAAAAGGGCAAGTAAGGCTTTCTGAAATGACTGAAGGAACTAAGTGAAGGCAACGATGACAGACTCAGAAGCAGTGCTCTCAACTTTTTAGCAGCATCAGAAGTCACTTGCTTTTTAGCTAGAAATGACAAAATGGTACCATGAATCTTAGTACATGGATCCAAGAGCAGAGAAAAAAACACACTAACACTCCAAAAAACTAAAATTGATTTTGTAGACTGAGTATTAAGACCTAGTGTTTCTCTACACCTGTAGTGTGGATGTACTGGGAGTGTGTAATACAACAAGGCGTTTAGGGTAGAACTCTAGGAAGGATCAGTTTAATTTTGTTCGCCACTGTAATGATAGGGTTATTATGTTTATATACTGCTTCAGCTGTACAATATGGGCTATGCCAATCTGGCTATGGTCAACCAGCAGAAAATTACCTCAGTGAAGAAGATTCTTTGCTGGCTGCAAGGAGCAGTGTTAGGGAAAACAAGAAGGTGTACTGTAGTATGTATTTTTTGTGTCACGATTAGACAATGGGCCACTCTAGACTGGATCATAAGCTGTCATTTATGTTCAGTGAGATGTCCACCATGATTCCAGACCCTTCCCACTTTTGAGCAGAAGTGAAACTCAAGGTTGAATCCTTCATATTTAATATCTCTCCTGGAATGCATTGTATAGATGCATAGATGATAATTATATTTCTTTTTTTTTGTGCCCTTTTTCATTTTATAAAGGATTATCACAATATATCAAAAAGTCCTTAAAATTCTGTAGGAATTTCTTGAAGGGGGATATCTCACTTTTTGCTTCATAGACAGGATAAAATCACCATATTCATGAGTGGCAGACTTTTTTCAGCTGCAAGGGCAACTGACGAGTTTTGTGTCAATCTCTCCTACCTGTGGTCACCAGATCACTGAACAGAGTCTTCAGCAATGCTGCCCCATCACAGACATGAAATTGCCCCCATTTATTATTGAATATTTTAGGATCTTGATAGTAGTTGTACAGAACATACACGCCACAAAACTTACACCTGTATTTTATTATTATTATTTCCTTGTAGGATTGGAGACACATGAGCAAAAGGCTTATCTTGTATAAATCCGTAGGCCACAGTGTGAAACTCAATCTACAATGAAAGCTTGGCATACTGTTCTTCGGTGAGTATGAATTTTAATATAATAGAGTTGGCATAATACATCTAAGGGTAACCAAATATTTTCATTAAATTTGACCTGTCCATGGTCATGTATGTCCATACATGTCTATGTATGGTGAGTGGCCATCCTTGTTGTACTTTACATTTCTTCATGCTTATTATATTGGCACAGGATTACTTGAAGGATTAACCAAGCACTTTGGGGTAGTAAAGCTGTTTATTGTTAACAGTGTATTAAATTTATAAATCTTGATAAAACTGTTAGTTTAAATGATATTAGTAATGTCCACAGGACCAGGATTTTGCTCAATACTAAATGTTAAATGTGGCAAATCAGAATCTGGAGAAATTGCTACCTTAATCCAATGCACCTTTAGCTAAGTGTTTATCATCCTAATGCCCTTCTGCTTGATATTTACTTCTTTGGACATAGCTACCTTACTCCTTTTGCAAATCCATGTTAGCATTGATGTCATAAAGTAAGCAGAATGAATGTGTGAAATTGCTTGTAAAATTATCAAATGAAATGAATAGCAAATATGATGACTTTTTTTCTTTTCTTTTTTTTTTTTTTTAAGTTGAATAAGGAAACTGTCAGCAATGATGCACTCTGGTAATGCTTACTAGAGCTGAACAGTATATATATAAGTCCGTGCAAAAGAGGCAGCTAGGCAGATCTCAGGATCCTCAAGGCTTTCCATAGTTCCAGAAGAGAGAGTAGCCACTCTAACTGCTACATATCATTTCAAAGAATAAAAAGGTAAGATTTATGTGAAATACTAGTACAGTTTGTTTGAGAAAGCTGAGTGCATTTTCTGTATTGCATTGTCCAATACAATACAGGTCCAGGGGCTTTCAACAAATTGGTATTTTCTTCTGTGGTTATACTCATTAATGTTTGAAGTTAATGACATCATCATTTAAATCTTTTAATCTATTGAATTAGTTCAACAGAGAATGATCCCAAATTGGGAAATCAACAGCTAGGACTGCAGAAGCAACTGAAGGAAGGAAGAGTAAACATGTAAAAATGAAAGACTGGCATTGTAATAAGAATTGAAATGTGAAATAATAATTATTGATTTTTATATTTTTATCTCATATTTATTTTATCTATTTTTATATCATATATTTAGATTCTTTAAATATTCATTCCTTGCAGCTACTTTCTAAATATGAATCAACAGGGATTAAGTTGGCATAATGCAAACAAAGTAAATGGGTTTATATAGACACTGATTGAAAACTGTCCAAGACAGCTTGCCACTCCATCACCCGAGAGATTGCCACTCTATTGCCCTAGCTACAGATTGGTTTGCCTCAAACAACTGTAATTTTCCTATCACTACAAGATCTCAGAGAGATATTTTATAGCATAAAAGTAAAAGCTAAAACCTTTCAAAAACTATTGTGATTATTTTATAAAATTTCATTAAGTTTTTTGGCCTGCTATGGATTTCCTTATACTAGAACCATTATCTTTTACAGAACTTTACACAAGGCATGCAGTAGGTAAAGCTTGGAAAAGTTATTAATAATTAGAAATAAATGCTATCTGCAATTTTCATATTAATAGAAATCTACATTACTCATTCATACATTTTCATATGAAACTATTCCCTTTTTTGCTGATGTAATTCCGTACTTTTTATTTTTAAACTGGAAATAGAAACAAATCTGGCTTTTGAAAGATTCATTTTTGAAAACTCAGCAAGATTTAGCTAGTTAAAATTGTACAAAAAAAATGTAAAACTGTAGTGTGGAAAAGATATCTGCAATAAAATATATGGGAAAAACTAGAAAACAGATTGATCAAGGAAATAATACAAATTTCTAATTTCAAATGCAAAATAGCTATCACAAGACAATATTTTCAATACTACAAGTTTCTGATCAATATTTGAGAGACATTTATTATATACTTTCTGGCAGTTCAAACTGTGGTATGTTATGTTTTTTATCTCTAATCAAAAAAGAAAAGAAAACATTTTGATTAGTTTAATATGCATAGGAATAAACTTATTTGGTTTTGGTTGTTGTTTTTTTATTATTATTTTTTTGGTGGTGGGGCGGTAAGATTAGCTAGTTTTCCTGCACCCTGACAATAAGATCATGTGTATTTTGGCAGTTATCTACTAGTGACTAAAATAACTAAAAACAAATATCTTATCTGGAAAATATTTTTTAACAGGAATAAACTAAAAAAATTAATATTTTTTCTGACAATCTCATTCTCTATAAAATATGTTTCTGTTCCCAATAATAAAATAACAAAATTGTTATTTTAATACTGTTTTTCCTTTAACTTGTAGAAAACTGCTCTTGCTGATTTGGGTTACGAGTAACAAGTATTAAACATTGAACAAACAAAACTGATTCTAAACTTTTGAGATAATAATTTGACATATGTTTAACAGCTGGTCAGTGCATTTGAAATGCTTATTTTATTAATGGACAGAATTCTCTTACTTGAATATTTTAATAATTTCTAAAAACTGCATCTATATATCTTCAGATTTTGATTCTCGAAAAAAAAATTAGAAAAGAAACTAAACATACATTTAACTTTAAACATATTCTTAAGGCATAATGTAGCCAATGGTAGCCAGTGAACAGTACTGTTCAGGTTCTATAGGAGTGAGGTGTAAGAGAACTGAAAATCTATTCACTGATTGCAATGGGCTTTGAATATTTATTTTTAAGTTTTATATAAAAGAATAGCTTTTGGTGTCTGATGCTATTATAAACAGACTGGATTAATGATGAGGCTATTTCTTTCATTCTATGTCAGTAATTTACATTTATGTAAATAATTTATGTAAATAATAAAACTGCATCATGTTTTAACAATGCTACAGGAAGCTGTAATGTACCCAACTTTTTCTAGTTTATCAGATTAAGGAGAAGTATAACAGTCTGCTTGTGTACCATTAAGCATGGGAAATTTACTCATGTATGCTGCAATACCCAGACTCTATTTGGTGTCTAGACTCATTTATAGCTCTATCAGATAGCAGGGGGGGTCATTAGATTGCAACCAAACCATTTTTGTGATCATAACAAAGTCATCTCACAAAGAATAAGGCAAAGCTTTTGTTCCATTGTTGGAAGACTAAGAAATGTGAAATTATGCATTCTGTGGGATTGACATTGGATGTCAGTATTGCACCACCAAATTACAGCTCCAAATGAAACAGCAAAAAGTGAGTTCTATGCTATAGCTAGGGTTATAATAAGATGGAATGATTACGCATTATTTGTTGGTACTATAGGCAGGATATATGTAGGTGTAGAAATTAAATCTCATATATCAGGGCATTACAGAAGGCAGAAAAGAGTCACCATACACACTAGGAAAAGCAAGCAAACAAATATATTGTCAGTAGCTTTTGATGGAGACAGGGAAATCCTCTCCATTGCTTAGAGTACAATCCACCCGGATCAATTTATTTTCCCATTTTTTATCAAGATTTTATTAAGATTTAGATTCAAAATACCTCAGTATTTTGATACTGGCATTGAGGTATTATAATATTTATATTACTCATTAAGACTATCTTAAAAATTAGATCTCACAAAATACTAAAATCAATGTATTCCTAACCATAGATAAAATGCCTGCCAACAGTCGAGACTTACAACTTCATTTATAATAGATGGAAGAAACAAACTTCCAAAAAAATTTCTTCTCTGAAGCTGGGGCATACTAGTGGGATAGAATAGAAGTCCTACAGCAGCAGGACTATTGATGC